>NW_011500360.1:0-86528 GCF_000495115.2 Populus euphratica | reverse complement strand
AATGACAAAGGCATATTGTAGTCCTTAATTTTCACGGAAGTTGATAAATCACACTTTTCATCGAAATAAATCTCTAATCTTTTAATTTTTCATTTTAAACCCTGTAAAAATTAAATTAAAAGCCAAAGGGCCAAAATTGGGTTATGACAGAACTTATTATTGAAGCAAATATAACACATGACAATCATAATTAGTAATATAGATCAAAGAAATACTGTAATAGGCCTATTAACTACAATTAACTAATTGAGAATCAAGTAAAAATACTGTAATGGACTAGGCAAAAAACAAATTGAGAATCACGCAAAAAATATTATAACAAGTAGAACTCAAAATCAACAGAAAAGAAAGAGGGCGAGTAAAGACGGGTGAACTTAAAAAAAGATATAAAAACCCTAGTTGTAAAAGGATAGAAAAAGGAGAAGCAGAGGTCAGAGAAGCATTAAAGTTTGAAAGAAATGTTACAACTTATAAGCACACGAAGATAAACTTTACTTTGTCATATTTTCTCTAATGGAAGAGCCCTATCCTTTTGCTGCAAGTGAAGAGAGAAGCCAAGAGGTTTTGTTTAGCTGTAAGTATATTAAATGGATGTGGAGGTGTGGGTTGTTGACTTATTGTTCTTTTAGAGAAGAGAGATGTAGGGGGCAAGACGTAGGGAGGATGAAAATAGAAAGGGATATGAAGAAGGTGATAAATTGTCTCTGGTATGGGTGGCGACCTCAAATAATGTCAATTAGGGTTAGGTTTAGTGGTTTACTGTATTATTTATACAAGGTCACTTATTAGCTTTACTTTATGAGTGGATCGGTTCAGTTCACTAGTTTCAATAGTAAAACCAAAACCGAACCGAACCGAATCGACAAGATTTTATGGTTTTAAAAATTGGTTAATCGATTTTCTAACTCTGTTTGGTTTTCTCAGTTAATTTTCTATTAGATGTCTTGATTTTCTTGATTAATCGGTTTTTGAACATCCCTACTACCTAGTGCGATTGCACAATTTACCTTAGAAGGGATCATCGTCTACCTAGTGAGATTATATAATCTATCTTGGAAGGGGTCAACATGGTCTCTTTAGTGCATTACCTCAGCAATGAGGAAACACATGATCTCTATAAGGCAACAGCCCTACAACCTTTCAAAGATAGGATGAACTTAGTCTACCTAGTGCGATTGCATAATTTATCTTAAAAGGGATTATCGTCTTCCTAGTATGATTACATAATCTATCTTAAAAGGGATCTACATGGTCTTTTTAGTACAATTACACATTTATCCAGTGATGGGATAAATATTACCTCAACAACGAGGATGAACATAATCTCTACAGGGCAAAATCTCCATAACCTTCTATGAATAAGATGAACTCAGTTTTTCTAATGGAATTGCATAATATACCTTGAAAAATGATCAATGTAATCCCCTTAGTATGATTATGTATTTCTCTAATGATGGGAACACCTTTGTAAAATCAAGCATATTAATTGAATAAAAGGCTGCATCAAAGTCCATTTGCATTCCTATTAATTAATTGAAGAAATATAGGTTGAACATGGTAAGAAAGATCTTGTCCCTAACCATTTTAGTAAAAAATATAGACCCCTTTTGAAAAATTCTTAAAACTCCCTAAGAGAGTTCCTTAAAGCCTCTAATAGAGCTTAAGAACTTCAGATCATCTTGGGTGGTTTTCGTCTCAAAGATCTCCTGTTTCAAGGTATTCACTTGGTTATAAATGGCTTGAAATAGTTTATCATTGGAGCTCAATTGGAGAACAAAGCTTTGTATTTATTCATTTAATGATGAATAAGCCACATTAAATTATTCTTTCAACAATGAATATGCCACCTTAAGGCTCCTCAGTTCGGCTATCACAACAACCTTCTCCTTGTTTAGCTGTTCGAAGGCAGCTTGGTTCGCCCTATCTAGCACCTCTTAGAATGGGCACACATTATAAAAGTCTTCTAAGAATAAATGTTAGGAACAATGATTATAAAACCAAACTAAAAGGTGAAATGAGAAAGTTCTTTACATCAAAGGCCATTTGACTAGTTAAAGTCAAATAGTCGTTGTAGCTCTCATTAGACATCATTGAGATGTCTGATGGAATGTTAAGAATCTTCTTTAACATTTTTACCACCTTAAGGCCAACCTTCTCAAAGCCAGACCTTTCACCAACAACAACCTTCATAAGTTATCTCTCCTCTTCAATCATAGCGGGGTAATTGAAAGGAGTTTAATTAAAATAAGGTTGGAAAAAACATCCTCGAACTCGGCTTCCTAAAAAATATCTCAAATAAAGGTCTTAGTTGTTATAACTCTACAGACAAATCTAGAAGTCAAGGTAAAGGAAATGCCATCACATGAACCTTAATGATTAAGGCTGTCACATTATTCTCTATAAGGGTGAAGACTCTTCTTCTCTTAAAAGAGGTAGTAGTGCTTGCAATCACTTCCGGAAGAGTCAAATATATTTGACTCTCAGACAAAGGAGTATGATTACAGAGGAGTATGATTATCTCTAGCTTTTGTTTCTATAGGAGTTATGGTTCTCACCATTACATCCTTAAATACAGGGAGTTCAATGACAATGATAGGGTCATTTTCCATTTTTCTTTAGTATTCTTTTAATTCAAGAAAAGAGATGAAGGCTCTTTTCGTGAACTCTCTTTTACAGAACTTGTTGAAATTTCTCATTCTCCTTCAGCTATCAATCCTAGATGAAAACAAAGTCAGTAATGAACTTAGATATAATAAAAACTAAAAGGGTAAGGTGCATACTTTGTGAGAGGGTGTGGTAATGTCATCTAACCATTTTATTGACTTCGTACTCAGCTAAGATCGATACAAATACAACATATATCTTCTTCTCCTCATCCTAAGCTTAAAAGAGGTTTATTATTGATATTAAAGGGAGGTATCCTCCAATAGTAAGAGCAACTTCAAATCTATTGCATCTCATCTTTAGAGCTGACTAACTTGTTATACTTCATTATCAGCCACCTTCCGTTTTATATTTTGACATGGGTACATTTTCCCCATAAGGTTTCCTTCATAAATCCAAGGGATCTATTGAAAAAGGTAACAAAACAACGCATGTCATTATCATAATCGGTACCAACAACTATATAATAATAGGTCTTAAAGATGATAATTGTAGGCTCGATTTTGATAAGCCTAATTTTTTTTACCAAATACATATAAAATTATTTACCTATTGAAATATAGTTGGCTTGGATCCAATTAATAATATCTAAAAACATCCATAAATAATTGGAGAGGGAAGGTGTACCCCAATGTATACATGTAGAAAAGGGTTGTAATTTTCAAATGACCTTGAATAGAGCATAAGGTTAATTGACTGATACACTCAATCTCGACAGACATTTAAGTTGTGTACTTTCCTACTTGTCAAATATTAAAGAATTCAATGTCCTTTACACCTAGAATATTAGGGGCATAATCTGTAAGAGCCTAGGGTAGCCTTCATCTCCTTTGAGGTTCTCTAGTAATGGTTAAAGAAAGACTTTTCTAATGGGGATAACTACTCTCCCCTCGCCTAGGGTGGTGGGTGCTGAGGCTATATTCCTTTTAATTTTAGGACCTAATTTGATAAATCCATATCTCCTGTTGTTTCCTTGCTTTCAGGTTGAAACTTTAGATCCTTTTTAGAAGCAACAATATCCTTTTTTCTATAAACGCATCTGACTTTTTTTTTATCTATTTTTTTAATTAAAGTAGAAAAGGAAAAACAAACTTTTGATGAAAATACCTGGAATGAGGGTTTGTTTCTTTAATTAGAGCAAAATTAGTTCACAGTTTTTTTAAACAAAGTAATTTTTGAGAAATTACATAAAGTAAAAGAAAAGATAGAATGACTAGGGTTATAAAGAAAACATCTTTTCACTTTCACCATTGGATGAATGAATTTTTATGTCATCTCATATCTCCATAATTCTAATTAATTTTGCATTGAATGCACACCACCATTTTGTTTTTCAATGGACACCTCTTTTAAAAAATAAGTCACTTGATCATCTCTTTTATAAAAGAATGAGACACATAGGCACAAACAATCCCAACAGTTCTGCAAAGACAAATCTTATAGGAAAGGTAAAAATCTCTTTTATAAAAGAATGAGACACATAGACACAAACAATCCCAACAGTTCTGCAAAGACAAATCTTATAGGAAAGGTAAAAGGTCTCTCATTACTAAGACAAACAACTCTCATATAAAAGAACTTTCTTTAACGTTGATAACCTTTCAACATCATTGTGTAATAAATACTCAAAAACTTAAGGGCTCTAATGGATCAATGTGTTTTATACATGTTATTTTTGCCTAAAATCCATGTTAAAAAAGGACTAAAGGAAAGGTGATGACCTAACATCTCTAGGTTTAGCTACGTATCATACTTAAGTATATATGAGTCAGAATATCTGTTAAACCTAACATCTTTAGGCTCAGCTACACACTAAGCCCAAGTATATGTTAGTCTTGTTACGCGCTGAGCCCATATACATATGAGTCTGGCTATTTTTTAGACCCAATATTCTTAGCCTTATCTATGTGTTGAGTCCAAGTATATATGAGTCTAGCAATCCACGAGATCTAATATCCCTAGGTTTAGCTACGCGTTGAGCCCAAGTACATGCGGGTTTAAAAAATTATCAGATCCAACATCCTTCAGCTCAACACCTTGTCAAGCCTAGATAAATGTAAAACTGATGATCTTTCTAGGCCTTTTATTGGGCCACAAGACTCTATTTGTTTTTATTATAACCTTTAACATCAAAAGTTAAGGTCAAAGATATTCATCTTTTTATATCCCTAAATGTATAAATTTTTTTAAAGGGACCTGATATTTATCCCTCATTAATGATATGTAAGATATATTTATCCCTCATTAATGATGCGTAAGAGGTATTTTATCTCTTTTAAATGCTATCAGAGTAAGATGACATTTCAATCCTTCTTCTACAAAAAAATATATATTAATAATAACAAGGTTCACAGGATATAAAAATAATATGAATCCTTTAAAGAAAAAGATAATCAATCTTTATTCTCTATTGCATATTTATTTTTAAAGTTTCTCTCTAAAATATCATTGTCTTTTGTCTAAATAAGATACCTACTTAAGCATTAAATAGTTCATAAATTCACTAAAAAAATTTTTTTACAAGCACCAACTACCTTAACTTATCAAACATTAGGCACCAACAACCTTAGTTTACCAAATACTAGACACTAAGCATCAATCACCTTGATATAAAAAAATAAATTAGATTATCAAAATCAAGAGACTAATTAATTATACAATATATAAGTCTTGCCCTAAACTATTTGAATTATTTTTAAACATCATCAAAATATTTTAAGTACTACACAACACACAACCTAGATATTTAACTTGGTATGTTCATCCACTGGAACTCTTCCACAGACAAACAACTATTAACAAGTATATATATAAACACAAGACAACATACTTTTTTACAATCATAATAAATTCATTTTGTTCTTTATTTAATTAAAATATCTCATAAAAACAACAAAACTTTAAGCATGTAATAAACATGAACCAAAACATAAACAAATAAGCAAGTAACGCAGGAATCAAGACTACCCATTAAAAAACCGCCTATGCATGCATCTATACAACCCTTCAAAAATATATTCAAACTAGAGGCATGGGTTATGAAAAATTATTATGATGAGAGGCTTCTTCTCCTTCAAGCATCCAATATCTTACCTTCGTCTGAAAAAAAAATCCCCACATCTTGCCCTATGTGACATGTCAAAATGGGCACACAGGCTGCTAGGCCAGATGCTGACGAGGGTCAATCTAATTGTGAAGAGTGGTTTGGCATCTGTCCGAACCCAGTACATAATTGATCACAGAATGATTGTAAAATACAAGAGAATGGGTGCAGTTTCACGAGTGTGTCGGCAAGCCAAGTCTAGGACAGCAGATATCGATACAAAGCAATGAATAGGAGAGTGATTAAAGGCCAAACGACCAACATCTATCCGCAGATTCTGGGTTTGGAGTATTTTGAGTATTGGCCTCTTGCACCCACAAAGTTTTTACTTGTAACTTTAGATAGGGCATACTAGAGCCTACAGGCTAGCTACTAACCTACATGGATGCCAATTATTTCGAGAACTTTTACCAAGTATAACTAAATCTACGCTCATGTGTGACCAGTGTTTATGCCATTTTGTTTTAAGATGTATGAAGTTCTAGGGCATTGACAGCTTCTTTTGTTTTCAATCTTTATCATATTACACCCCACATCAATTACAACTTCGAATCTTTGATGGACTTGACATCAGAATTGTCACAATCCATGCGTCAAAGTTTGTTTTTAAATCGATTTGATGCAACCTGAAGAAATATATGTAATAATTTCGAGTGGTAAGGAGTAAAGGAGAGTCACAATTACTTTGGGTCATGGAGAGAGCCACGGTATCTTTTACACGCTACAATTTTCGATATATACATATATTTTCTAATCATGTACAAATTTCAAAATTGATTCTCCTTTCGGTGGGGGCTTGTATACAATTGTTGTGTAGATAATTGATTAGCGATCAGGAACTATTATATATATATATATATATATATATATATATATATATGTTCCTGAAATGCACTATTTTTATTCTCTCTTTATGAAAATTATGAACATTTTATTTCAGAATGCAGTTAAGATTTCTATTCCATGCACGACATTGTTGTTTATAATCCTACTTTTTGGACGCTGGACCCCTTAATCTCTCTCTCTATTTATATAGGAATAATTCTTGTTGGGCATAATTTTTTCTTTCTTATTCGAAATAAAGTACTAATTATTTAATGGGCTAGGTAACTCATACGGCAAACACATTGTCCAAAACACAGTATCTAATAATGTCTTGGTCAAATGATGCAGACAAAAGAACAAATAAAAGAAAAACAGTGAAGAAGAAAGACAAAGTTTTGGTCAAATATGGTTTGCATACAAGGAACCTGTTTCATAGTTTTATCCTGAACTATTGTTATGATGTCTTTCAATTCTCTAAGAGATTTACAATTTTTAAAATAAATAAATTAAAAAATAATCCTAATAAAATAAAAAATAGAATTCTAAAACAAAACAAAACAAAAAAAACAGAAAATATAAAATTAATAGAAAATTCAAGAATAAAAAAATAACAAAACCGACACAAACTACATTTTCAAAATCTAATTTGTGGGGCTTCAAGAGCGCAGCTGTTGGCCAATCCTTTTATATGACAAGACCTCTAAAATCTCTTAAGAAGATATTCGAATCAAATTCAACGGTTAGATTAAAAAGCACAATGTATAACTTTTTTATTACTAAACTAGCTACTGGTATAGGGTTACTAGATCTCTTATTCAGCTTGGCTTTCAAAACCTTGTCTTTTTTCCTTCTGTTGCAACGTACACCTAGCCCTTACCATTAGATCAAGAAATGGGATGAGGGCTACGGAGAAAGAACGAAAGAGATGGATCGATAGAGATAATTCAGTGCACGAATGGGAGACAAAAATCATAGGAAAATCTAACATGGTGGGGGAGGTTCTCTGTGTAGGATGTTCAATGGTGGACAGTATCGTAAAACATGGCTGACTCTCCTTCTCATGTGGGCATGTCTTTTCCAGTTTTTTAACCATTCATGCACACGTTCCAGCCAAACGCCAAAACTAACGACAAAAAAAAAAACATTTGCGTCCATAATTTCTCCACGACGCGAGTTTCTTTCTTTCTTTCTTTCTTAATTCTGGCCAAACACCACCACATGCACAAAAGAGGGGGGCAAATATCGGTGCATTTGTTTTCTAATAATGTATATATTATATACCAAGATTATGGTAGAGTAAATATTTATTAGGACTTGATATTTTGTTTTGTGTTTTACATACCGTGATTGCAGAAGAACATGTATTTTTATTCATAAACAATCTCAGAATCCAGTGGAGAGTTTTTTTTTTTTATATAGGAAAAATGTGGCTGAGAGATGAGGATGTATAACCCGTCCTAATCCGTTGTAATGTTGCAATAATTACTTCTCTTTTTTTAATAAAAAAACTAAAACTATTTTTGTATATTAATATTCAATATTTGCTTAATAAGTTTTTTAAATACTGAAGTTGACATAGCAACAAATTAAGAATCCCAACGCGGAAATGTCATTAACGAGCTGGAAAAAGTGAGGGGGTGGCTGGTGGAATAGTTGATGTGACTAGGTGAAATTACAAAGAATAAAGAAAAGTTTTCACCACATATAACACCAAACAAACATTTATTGCAGACACTCTTGATCTCACAATCAATGGTACTGTATAACATATAGTTCAATAATAATTATATAGTTCAATAATAATTGATGATTTTTTACGGACCGTACCAAATAATGTCAAAAGTATTGATCGAGACGCGACACGAATAAAAGTCACCCGACCACATTTAAATCTCTGACATTAATTTTAGTAGATTTTTGTATTTTTTTAATTGTATTTTGAATTGGGGTATTGATTATTTTTTAAAGTATTTTTATTGAAAAATATTAAAATATTATTTTTTAATTTTAATTTTAATATTTATATATATCAAAATGATTAAAAAATATTTTTTAAAAAATACTAATTTGAAACAAAACAAAAATTAAATTTTAATAAAAAATAATTTTAAATTCATTCTCAAATAGCAAAATCTTTTATGGATTGCTATAAAAGTTAATTTGAAACAAGATAAAAATTAATTTGAATTTTACTCTCAACTATCCCTCTTGATATTATATTATGCCAAAGATAATAAAGACATGATTGAAATGTGACTAGCAAAATCTTTATGGATTATGTGGCAGGGTTCTTTCTTTCTTTTTCCTTGAGTACAAGGTGCTTCCCGTGTTTGTTTTTGTATTATTAGCCATGTTCTAAACCAAGCAATCAAATGGGATCTTAGGTTGTTTAATTATTGGACTAATGACCGGTCTAATTTATAAAACGGGACATCTCAACTACCTAAAATCTTTTTCCTTGCATCCTAGGTGAAAAAAACTGTTAATGTATGAGGACAATGTTATGGCAGATGAAACTTCTTACATTTAAAATCAAATTAATGAATCTAATGACTTTGTTAATTACAAATCTTTTAGAAGATAGTGTTGTCTAATACGAATGGTCCCTCGATTGATTACCGATCATGGATTGAAGGGTGTTAGGCAGATGAAGATGGGGGTGTAGAGTGCTTTTTAGGTGCCTCTGTGTGCGCACTTGATTAATCTTCTGTCTTTTCATGCAACAACATCACTCATTCCACCGTTTCAAATAGAAATAACCAAAGAAAGGGGGTGGTTGGGGGTGGGTAGTGTATTAATTTTAGCACTACAGAGTTCTATGGTTTCTTTTTATTTCAATTTTGCCTATTTTTTAATACTCATTTGGGTTATTTTTTTACCAAAAGTTAAGTGAATTAGACCAGTTAGGATAATTTTCCTGTGGTTTAATTTTAAATATTGTTTAGATAAAAAATTATAACAAGATAATTTTTTTATTAATTTATCTTTTCTTCTTAATTTTATCTTTAATTTTTTAATTGATTAGCTTAGTTGTCTTTAAATCAGCCACAGAAAGTCCTTCTAAAAAAACTCTCAAACAACTTAATTTTAAACTAGAATTAAGAAAAAAATTAGGTTAAAAAAGTTTTTTTCCCTATCCATTTCATTTTTTATCTAAATTTTAGGTTCAATTTTTTTTATTTGTTGATCAAGTTATTTTTTTACAAGTTAAAAAAACTCTTACATAGTTTAATTATAAGCTGGGAAGAGATAAAGAAACTAACTTATTAAATCAAATTAAATTAAATATCAATATTAAATAGTTTTTTATAATGATATGAATATTTTTTATTATATTAAAAAAATTTAATCTAATTTTCAGTATATTACATGACATGTAAACTAGTATAGCATATTCATTTGGAAGAGTATCGGACCTCATCCATGCATCAACAAATAGATAACCAAGCTGATTGGTGCCTGCCCCACGCTACAAGTTTGTATTATTTTTTCAATAAAATAATTTGGTTTCGCAAATGCATTTTAGTCTTGGCCAACTAAATAAGTTGGTTTTATTTAAATTATATTGGAAAAAAAAGGGTAATGATAGCAAACAAGAAAACATAGATATAAAAAAAAAAACTTATCAATTAGGAAAAAAAACAATACATTACCAAATTTGATTGAAGAATGAAATTATAAAGAAAATAACTTTTATAAAAGAGTTAAGAAAAAAAAGAATCATAAAAATAAGAATCAAATTGAAAATATCAATACATGATTAAATAAACTTGAACATGTAGAATTTTTCAACATAATTTTTAACAAAAAATCATAAATATAAATAAAAAAACTTATACACGTATTCAATCAAACAAACCACTAACCATTATGTAAATAAATAGAAAAAATTAATCAACAATAAATAAAAACATGATTGAAAAAATTAAAATACTAATATAAATAAAGATATTTAATATCGCAATATGAGTTATTTATCTAGTTGTATCTAATAAATTTGTTTATGAAAATCAATTTGTAAAAGAGATTGACACACATAAAATTTATTGAATAAAATAAAAAAAAAATACAAGGTTACACATATTAAAAATATTATAAAAAAATATTTAATCTATATAAAAAATACAAAAACAATAATTAATGAATCATCATAACCTCTAAAAAAACTAAACATACTTAATATAATTAAGAAATAATTGATTATTCACAAAAGGCTAAAAAATCCAAACCAATCAAAGAAAAGGGGTATTAATTAAAATTAAAAAATATATAAAAAAGCCATTAATATAAAAATCCAAAACAATCATGGAGAAGGGGTGTCTAGTGATTTTAGATAGGGGTGATCATTTTCGGTTCAGTTTGGTTTTTATAAAAAAAAAAGTAACCAAACCGGAAAAAAAAATTTGAAAAAAAAAACCGAAACAGAACCGAAACCGGGTCAAACCGACCGGTTTCGGTCCGGTTTTTTAGGGGAAAAAACGGTTCAAATCGGTTTTGCTCGGTTTTTCTCTATTTTGGCTCGGTTTTTCCGGTTTCGGTTTGGTTCGATTCGGTTTTTTGATTTTTTGGTTATAAAACCAAAACCAACCGAACCGGCCAGTTTTTTCAAAATTTTAATCGGTTTAATCGGTCTTTCTTTTCGATTTGATTTTTTTGGTTATTTTTTTTCTGATTTTCTCGGTTTAATCAGTTTTTTAATTTTTTTGCTCACCTCTAATTTTAGATGTTTGTGTATGTATTGGCCTGGTCTTGTAATGGCACTTGATTAATCTTCTCTTTTTGTGCAACAACATCACTCTGTCCACCCTTCCAAGTAGAAAAGACCAAAGAAAGGGGGAGGGTGGGTGGGTAAACGATAGAGTATTAATTTTAGCATTACAGAGTTCTATGTTTTTCTTAAGTTTGATTTTGTTTTTTTTAATAGTTATTTAAGTTATTTTTATTAAAACTAAATTAATTAAATCACATTAAAATAATTTTTATATAATTTAATTTTAAACCCTATTTAGATAAGGAGTAATGTTAAGAGAGTTTTTTTCTCAACTTCATCATTATGTTTTTTTACTGGTCAACAGCATTGCCTTTGAATAGGCCAAGTTGACTAGGTTATGCTATAAAAACTTTTATACAATTTAATTTTAAATTCAAGGTAAGCAATGAGTTGAGTTATTTTCTTATCAATTTTCAACCTTAGATTTTTTATTTATTTATCAACTAAGTTGTTTTTGTACCAACTAAGTTGACTAGGTTACATTGAGACAATTCTTATATGGTTTTATTATAAGTTTAGAATAGATAAAAAATTGAATTGAAATATTTTAAAATTAATCTACTGAGCTAAATTTAATAAAAATATTAAATAGATTTTTATGATGATTGCGAATATTTTTTATTAGGTTAAAAAAATTAATCTAACTTGAAATATAGTGCATGACTTGTAAACTAGTATAACTTTATTCATTTGGAAAGGTACATGACTTATAAACTAGCATAACTTTATTCAATTGGATAGGTGCAGGTTCCAATCCATGCATTAATAAATAAATAATTAAACTAATTATTGGTGCCCATGTTACACTAAGAGTTTATATTATTTTTTCAGTAAAATATTTTAGGTCGCAAACATGTTTTAATCCAAACCAACTAAATAATTTGGCTTTATTTGAATCACATAGGAAAAAAAAAAAGAGGAACTGATATAAAATGAGAAAACATAAATATTAAAAAATCAATAAATGAGGACAAAAAGAAAAAACAATACCCTATCATCTTGGATTGAAGGGTAAAATTAAAAAAAAAAACAAATCTTTTATAAAAGAGTTAAAAAAATAGTAAGCATAAGGATCAAATTAAAAACATCATTATATGATCAAATAAACTTGAAGATGTTGAATTTTTCAATGCAATTTTTACATACAAAAGTATAAATGTAAATTGAAAAACTTATGCACGCATCCAATTAAACAAACTACTAACTATTATGTAAATAAATGGAAAAAAATAATCAATGATAAATAAAAATATAATTAGAAAAATTAAGATACTAATGTAGATAAAAATATTTAATATCACAACATAGGTATTTAACTACTTGTATCTAATGAATTTGTTTATGAAAATCAATTTTTAATAGAGATTGACACATAAAATTTATTGAACGAAATAAAAGTAAAAAAGATATTATGCAAGGGTACACATATTAAAAATATTATAAAAAAAATACTTAATCTATATAAAATATTAAAAAATATTGATTAATCATACTAACCTTAAAAAACTAAACACACCTAATATAATAAAAAAAATAATTATTTAAAAAAGGCTAAATAATCCAAAAACAAGTATCATATAGAATGAGTATTAATTTAAATTTAAATTTTATAAAAATTATTTAAAAAATACATATGAAAAACCCATTAATATATAAAAAAATAACTTGAAAAAAAGAAAGAAATGAGGCAAGCGTTGCTGGGTCAGACTTGCGCCTAGCCCAATCAAGAAAAGACTTACATTGGAAAGCCTATAATTATTTTTAAAACTTTAATGGGTTCACCTAGTTTCTCTGGAAAAAAAAATAGATGACACGTCATTTGCTTTTCTAGAAATACATCGTCTAGAAAATCCCATAATTTGGTCATTGGTGTGGTTGAAAAAATAAGATAATGTTTTTTTACCCAAAAACTTATTTTTTATCCATAACATCTAGGAAATACTTTAGAAATCTTGTTAAACCAATTAATAGTGTCCAAAAACACAAAAAAAAAAATATATCCATAACCTGAAATCATCTTGAAAAAGAAAATCTTCACAAACTTAGATTTGTTTTTTATGTGTTTTCAAGGTAAAAGAACATTTAATTGTAACCCCTCTCATCATATAGAATCATTTCACATAAAAATTTATCATTCGGGTGGCTAAATCTTCCTCAAGTCAACTTTTTCTCTTTAAGTCAAAATCCAGTAACCCCTCCTCTCTCTTCCACAAAAAAAAACTAAAAAAAGAGAAAAATAAAATTTGGTATCAAAATATTTTTTTAAAAAAAATACAAGGACCAATTGACTAATAGTTTAAAAAGATGATGGATGCAAATGAACTTTTTCAATGAATTGTAAAGCTACCACCTATCTTATTTGATATTTTCATTTCAATCCTCTGTCTTTCGATTCAACCCTCACCTAAAAAAAATAAAGAAATACAATTGGACTGTAATTTGAGCTCAAAATGGCTCAATTATGCAAAAACGAAAAAGTTAGAGGATCAAAGTGAAAATTAAAAAAAACTATTGTAATTCATAATAATATATGAGATGATGAATAGTGAAAAAATCACGCCTTTTAAAGTTATACTAGCCATTTTAACTTGTGTTTTGTCATGAGTTCTAATTGTTCCTTTAAAAAAATATTAGGTATGCATGTTGCTTAAATGCGTTTTTTTACATAAAACAATTCAAAGAGTAAATTGAAAAGCCTATGCAAGGAAGATAAAGATATTCTATAACATAAAATGAGACATGTATCTGATTGTATTTGTTGAATTTATTTATTTAAATAAATAAAAAATAAATCCACATTCTAAAAAACTCATGACTTAAAAGATAAACATTGATGAAACTGACTAAATAAACCCACGTCATAAATAATATTATGCAAGGCTAAACACATTAGCAATATAATTTGAAAACAAATATTGTTTATTTAAAAAAATAAATTTTATTTGTACAAAATAATTTATAAATGAATTAGAATAATACCTTGAAAATAAAATAGAAACAAAACAACTAAAAAATTATATTAAAAAATAGCATGCAAAAATCACGACCTATATCATAAAAGCAAGATAAAATCATAGAAAAAGTTTGAAGATGATAACAAAACCAATATTAAAAAAATTAATGTTGAACAATAAGATCGTATAAAGCTAAATTTTCAATAAATTAAATGTTAAAGGAAAAAATTAGGAAAAAAAATTATATATACAAAAGGATTAGAAAAAATTGAAGGTGAGAAAAAAAATTAATTAGAGGGATAAAATTTTGTAATTTGAGGGTTTAATTGAATTGAAAAATAACTTTAATAAAAGAAAAAAATCCATAAGAAAAAGGGTCAAATTGAAAAAAAAATAAAACAATAGAGAATTTGATTGAAGGATAAAATTGAAAAGAAAAGAAAAACTTCAACAAAAGTACCAAGAAAAAAATTAGAAACTTTAAAAATTAAGATCTAAAATAAAAAATCAAATATATGAGAAATTGTAAATGAAAGACTAAGTTGAAAAGAATAAAAACTATAAATGGAAAAGGAATGAAATAAGAAATTAATAGAATATAGACTGAAATTGAAAATTACAAAAATAAGTGACAATGATATACATTACTTATCAAGATAAAGAAAAAAAAAATAATCAAACAACCGTTAACAATAATTCGACCATCGTATGTTGACGTGCATAAGCCAAAATGAAAAATGACATTGTAAAGAAACAACAAAAAGTTAATTATATTTATCATAAGGCGTTGCACATTTAAATAGAAAGAACACCACTCATCTAAAATAATCTTGAAATAAAAAAGTATTTATATTATAGAAAAAAAATATTAACAACCACATTTAAGAGACTTAACTCTTTTTGGATAAAAAAATACAAAGATAATTTCACTATAGTTATTTTATGGTGAATTGAATTACAGTAAAACACCCAATTCATTTAATTTTTTTAAATAATAATAATAATAATAATACTTATTGCTTTGAGCCTTTTTGTCATATCATGGGCGCATTTGCCAATAAAATGTGCAGCCCAATTTCAAACTTGTAAGGAGTAGGGCTTCTCACAGAAAGTCTTTTAGGATCTCAGAGGCTTCCTCTTAAATTACTCTGCCCTCCCATTATCAAATACTGTCCTGTATAATACTCTGGGCTTCCATTACCCACTTAGACCAGATAACTGTTATATTTTGGATTAGTTAAAATTTAAGATATTTTAAAGTTGTTGTTAATTTCCATTCCATTTATGATAAGATTAGAATATAAATATTGAGTGAAAATATTTAAAGTATTTACCATATTACATTACACTTTAGCAATCTATAACAACCTGTTTTTTTAAAATATTTTTTTATTTCAAAAACCTAATATTATAAAAAGAATTTATCTTGGAATAGATGGAATTATTTTAAAGACACACAAACACAAACTAAAACTAGTAGTACTGAAAATTATTGAAACAATATTTAGCTAACATGTTTTGCTCGCTAATTCTGCATAAACAAACAAGACAACTTATGAGGGAGCAAACACCTAATTGTTGATTTAATATATATAAATATATCCAATCAAAAAACAATTTGATAAAGAAAATCTGCACAGTGACACCAAGAAAATGCCACTTTTATTCAAATCAAGCGGCACTACAAGCTTTTTATTTCTGCGCACACAGAAAATAAATAAAAAAAGAAATCTGAGCACAAGAAACCCTCACATCAAACTTCAAACCCTTCAAAAATCCAAACCATGTATCCCAACTCCCAAGCTGTACATCAAACAGGCCTGTATAAAAGAATAATCCCATCTAACTACAACCAAACTTGAGCATCACCTATCACAATTTCTGCGCGGACTTCCATTCTTGCAAATCATGACCATAAAAACGCATAAACATTGTACAAGAAAGCTATGATTAACCCAATTAGAATCTGATCCCTTAGAGAAATTGTGTCATAATCTCTCTTTGTACTGTTATCCAAATTTGAAGTTAAACACTGGAGCTCTATCAAGAAAGAAGCTTGACCATCTTGTAGGTGTGGCTCACAGATTATTTCCCCAGAAACACTTTTGAAATCTCCCTGGCTCCATTCCTGGTATCATGAGTGAAAAACTTAACTATTTTGAATATTAAATGACTTCAGAGAAGGAAAAATAAACAATGAAATGGTCTAGTTAATTACCTCTAAATGTTTTCCAACAGTGACAACAATACTGTCTGGCCCTGCATCAAAAGACAGAGGACCTTGTTCTGACTGGACTGAAAATTGAGATTGCATTGTGGGAAAATGGAGACACAAGGCATGATCAGAAGATTTCCTGTTTTCGTCATTGAGCAAGGTTGGTTTTGATCTGGTTTCATTTTTGTGGTTGTATCTGAACAAGCTAAGGATGGACTCTTTCCATTGCGTAGTAACTGTCTTCCCAAAATGCTGTTTGCCTGTGTTTTCGACTAAAGCTTTACAAAGTTCTTGTGCAATTGCATCAAGTTTACTTGCTACTTTGTCCATCTTTTCGCTGCAAAAGAAAAAAAAAAAGAATGTAAATGACTGCATAAGAGATAGCAATATCAATGTTCTGCCATAGCTAGCAAAGGTTGCAACCTGCTGCAAGAAAAGCCTTGGGGCCATGAAAGAAAAATAGGCAATTAATAGTCTGCACTGCTAATTCTAGACTAGAAATATGTCCTCATTTGCAATCAGTTTTGCTGATTTTGTCCTCTAAGTAGGGTTTTTGACAGTAATAACAATAATCTTTTAAAATGTTTTTCAATTAAAAATATATTAAACTCATCACAACAATCTAGAAATATAAAATAAATATTAATTTTAAACAAAAACATTAAAATTTTCATGAAACATTACCTGGAACACAATTCTAAATATCACCTTCATCATGCAGTTAAATATACATTAATAATAAAAATCAAAGACATCAATTAAGCTAATGTAACTGATCATGTTAAGCTAAACGTGAGAGGACGCGTGCATAATGGGGCAATTGCCTTGGGGCTAATTTTTTTAATTCGTATATCAACATTGTTCCCAATATCTAATTTTAACACTGTATATAAAGCTCAAAAGCTACCAAATGAATTATTTATTAGGAAATTGACTAAAAGCAGTGATTTTTTATTTTTTTCTACCAACCGCAATTTGAAACGCGGTTGTCCGCATGGACAAATGTCCTTAAATAGGGGATTGGATAAATCACCTTGGGCTAAGTATAAATCACCATGTTGAATACCTTCTAACCAACAAAGCCGATATCTAGGGTGAGATGCAAGGACTGGAAGAAAGAGATTACCTAAAATCACGAAATCGTTCAGCTCCGGCGAACTCTCGCGCCAGTGTCATTCTTTCATTGCCAGACAAAACCCACACTATCTCCTGTTGATAATTTCTCCGAAATCCCACATTTGTCGGCTCCAAAACACGGAAAACCAGGTCGGCTTCTTTGACCAAGAACCCCAACTCCTCGTCCGAAATCCCATGATCAAGAACCTTAAACGCCCTGAATTCCTTAACCGACTTCAAAAGCCGATCTTGACTCTCATAATCTCTGGATTTCAACAATCGGTAACTGATTGCGACAGGAATATTTTGATGTTTGTTAAGAGGAATATATGGTCCAGGCAAGGTAAGGTCAGGGACGTTTAAGGACTTTTCGAGGTAATCTACCAAGATGTCGTTGGCAGCAGAACGTGTACCTCTACCTGTGGGGATCGGTGAAGGAGGTGGTGCTGGGAGGTTTAGTTCTCTTGTGCATCGTGTTATAGGCATGGCTGTGTACGGTCAAAACGAAAGGATGAATGAAGAAGAAGAAAGAATGAGAAGGTGTCAAGGTGGTGGGCTTTCTTGGTTTTGATAGTTCCAAAGGATTTTTGGTTCGTGGGGTCTGTTGCGTCTGCACGTTTGGAGTAGGAGCCACGATTGATCATTCCTGTCAGATAAATTTTCACTTATCAGGTTCGCATCATGACGGGTCCAGAGAATGACTTGGAAAAGATTAGGAGTTCGGTGTATTTGGAGAAGGGATCAATATTGTTAATGTCCATCGTTACTTTTGGAATTAAAAAATATGATGCGTACACATGTAAATCAAAGTTTGTGAATATCTAAGAATATTTGATGTTAGTTTATCATATTAAAAGCATATAAAATATAAAAGGTAAGTCTAAGATGTATATAATTTTAAATCTATAAATATACAAAATAAAATTTAAGACAAATATACTTTTAATATAAATATATATAAAAAAAATTCATGTACATATTAAACACAAATTCAAAATTTATAGGGGTTATTGAAATATCGGCCAAATCTCTAAAAAATATAAGAAAATATGTTCCTTAAAATATGAATATATAAAAATACATGTTATGTTTTAGCTTTACACACACGCACACATTTTAGATTTAATAACTAGCTTATTGGATTCATGAAAACTTAGTCAATATTTCAATAATCCCTATAAATCTTAATTCATGAGAATTAATGGTCAATATTTTGGTATAAATACTGGACTTATAAGTGAGGTTAATATCTATATATTAGGAGTTGACTAATAAATTCTTAAAATTATTCTAAATATTCATAAATTTTAATTGAGATTATTTTTCAATGCAACACACGAGTTATAAAAAACCTTTCTACTTTTCAAGATAAGTGAACCTTGTCAAGGAACCTATATGGATCTTTTTCATAAGAATTCATTCAAGTATATGAGCGCATAAGAATTTGAAAAAACCAAATTCATTCACACAAATAAATCCTCATCCTAAGCCATGTACAAACCACCGATTAGAAACCCAATAAAACCTTTAAACCACACAATGTAACTTACCTCAAGTAAGATACGTTAAGGATGCTAATATCTTTCTTAACCACAAAGAGTCCTTTACCCTTTGAATTTCTAATAAGACTAGTACACATGAGTTTTTTAGCAATCTTGAACCAAACAACTAGATGACGACTTCTATGACCCCCAACATTACTCGTCTACGTGCGATAATAATTATGATTTAAATGAGAGATAATATTCTCGAATGAATAGTCTAAATAGACTAAAATTGACAAATTTCTACCTTATTTGAAAAGTTTTTTTTGATGTGAGACTTGATATAGTGGTGATTATAAGAAAGAAATTTGAATGTGCATATATGTGTGGGTGAGTTATAAAATTTGCTCTTGTTAAGAAAACTAAGGAAAATGAATAGAAAAGGAAAAAAAACAAATGAATAAAATGAGAATTTAATTGAAAATGAAGGTTAAATTGATAAAAGTAAACTTAGGGTAATATTATGGGGAATGAGCATATAATGAAAGAATAATATGGTATGCATGTTAATACATGAGAGGCCACAAGAGTTGTGCAATAGTAGGGAGGTACCACTCGAGCTTCGACTACAAATATGTGTCATACACATTGTTATTTTCTTACTTAGTTTATCATAGTAGCATATTAGAAATTTCATATTATAACGTAGTTAAATTATGGTTTATAACGAAGGAATTAATTTCCTGGTAATGGAACTAATGCCCTATAAGGGATGAGGGAATTAGTTTCCAATGATGAGACTAATACCTGGTAATGGGCATAAAGAATTAGTTTTCCTGATGTTGGGACTAATGTTTGATACTAGTAATGGATCTAGATCCCTAGAAGTGAAAATAATAACCGGAGAACAAATTTAGATTTCTAAAAGTTAGAATAACACCTAGACATAGGCTAAGAAGGAATTGCCCATTGTTGGGTATTACTTGATAATATTGAGTTTTTAGAGAGCAAGTGTTAGGAAATGAATAGATTATGTTAATTAATAATTGATGAATTAATGACAATGATGACTTACATTCTAAATGTATTATTACATATATTCTATTTGTTTAAGTTTTTGCATGTTATATAATTAATTGTTTTTATAAATTAATTATAAATACCTAACAACCACAAGCTGAATGATAAATATGCAAAACAATTTTTGATAATTTTGATTGAACTTATATTAGATACCTCTTATGTATTGTAATGGGTTTTGTATTCAAATATTAATTGTTAAAGGTTACATAATTTAAACTCGGAGCAATTATGTAATCTTATGATATCGTATTAATTTTTTTATTGTGTCTTAGATAATTAGTGTGTGATTATATTGATAAGTATATGCATGTAGTGACCTATAATAAAATGTAATAAAATATGATGGATATGATGTGATGTGATGTGATAATTATAAGATGATTGGATAATGAATGTAATATAAATGGGTTGAATATTAAAGTGTAATAGGTTTTTAGTTAGTAACTTGGGACCTCTCGATTTAGAAGAAATTTTATTGAAATTTTAGTATATTTTCAAAACTAAGATTTTATATATATATATATATATATATATTTGTGTGTGTGTTTCACTTTAAAAATTATAATATTCATGAGAAATTAAGTAATGATTACATGTAATTATGGAGGATGTTACAAAAAACACTTGTAATAAAACAACTTGATTAAAAAGTGTTTAAATTATGCAAGATAAAAAAAGACAGACACTTTTATTTATTTTAGTTCAGCTTAAACATGCATTATGTTAAAATTATCAAAATAATATGTTTAACCAATAATAATAAATGCATGATTATATCAACAAGATTGTTGTCAAAATATATTATATTATATTATATTAGACTAGCAAGCAAGAATTTTTAGTTTATTAGAACAAGAACATATAAAATTTAAAAACTTATTCAAGTCTAGAGTATATATAATTTTAAATTTATAAACATGCAAAATAAAATTCAAGACAAGCATGTTTTCAACATAAATATAATAAAAAGAATACTAACATGCATACTAAGAATATATTTAAACTAGCAATATATATAAAATGAAAGTTTTAGCATGCATATTAATAATAAAAATAAAAATACTTAAATTAAAATAAAAAAATATACTTATTTATTGAAGTACTTTAAATGAATGAAATTTTTGTTATTGTCAAGAATAAATCATTTGTCCATAAATATTTATTATTCATTACTTGTGCAATTAGAATGTTTGAATATGTCTCCTCAGATTCCAACAATATTAATTTAGTTTAGATATACTTCTAAATAAAATATTTGAACCAAAGAATATAAAACTATAATATATTTCGATAAGATCAACTTGAACTCTAGATTTGAGAGGAAAATCAAAACTTAAAATAAGAATAACATATTAAAATATAAGGTGAGAAAAAATATATAAAAATCTAAAGTTAGAAGCTATTCTTTGATTCCTTTTTTTATAGGGAGTTTTAGAAGTTAAAAGATTAAAAAATTAATAAGAATTAAATTTTATCATTATCAATCTTTTATTAACAATCATAAATCAATAATTAAATTTAGAAAAACCAATGATTCTTTAAGATTAACTTTTTATTAACCCATAATTTATTTAAATCATGTTAATTAAATAATTTTTCAACAATACCAAAGTTCTTAATATTATTAAGATGTATTATCTATAATAGTTAAACATGACCCAGTGGATTATCTCTCCAAAAAATTAGAATATTGAGATTGGCTTTAAACCTAACTTAAATTGGGTTTCTAGTTAAACAATTTAAACATTAACTCGAAGTTTGATTGATTCAATCAAGATTTTAGTGATTTAATTAAACTAGTCAAATATAATCCAAATCCTACAGAGTTAATATCAAGAAAATTAAAAACAAAACAAGATAAGATTATTATACTAAAAATCTAGGTCGTTTATGCTTGCGGATTCACCTTCCAGCATAGTCGAAAGCCTTTTGAATTTGCACTATAGTGGATAGCAGGAATTAGGCAAGGAATCATGATGAGTAATGAGCCCACAGAGAAATAAAGCCGAATAGATATTGGTTTCTACGTTTACAATTCAATTGCATGCCCCACGGCCCAAATTCCTTTCAGCTTTTCCTAGCTAATCAGTCAGCGCAAGTAATGAAAAGACCAAAAGTGAAGCTATAATCTTTTCCAGATTGCTTTAAGTGAATGTACCAAAGGAACCTTTGACCCCGAGATTGAAATCAGCAACCACTAAGCAAACGCATTATATGAGCCCGATATGCTATCCCCAGTTATAGTCATACTTATAAAACTCTGCCAAGCACATTATCCGACTCAAGTATAAAATTACATGTCACGGTAAACTCAGATTAATTTAAATGATATTGTTTTGGATTAAAAAAATCAATTTAGGCTTTCACCTAAGTATTCTTTGCTAAATTATGTGGTTTGACTTATAAAAATTAAAGTTGAAGTCATTTTTATTTTAATATATTAGATACATTTGGACTTCATTACTTAACTCGTCAAACCTATAACCTAGATAATGTATTTAACTGAGTTGAACAACTTTGATTTTTTCTTTTAAATTATCTTTTATTTAACAATATGAAAACAAATTAGACATATGTAAAATTAAGCATTTATAAAAATACTATAATATTTGTTTGAGACTGTAATAATCTCATATGATGTAAACGAAAATAAATTATAAAAAAAAATTCTAAATCAATCAAATTTTCAAGGATGAAATAAAAAAAAATTGATTCAATCAAAAGAAAAAATTGCAAGATGGATTTTATTGAAGAAAAAAAAAGGCATTCTCGAGTGAATCAACCTTGAAACCTCTCAACCAAAATCCTCGCCTAACTTGATTTTAAAATTAACCCGTGTAGAAGTTGTCTTGATATGACATATTCGACATGACATGTTTAAAGACAACCCTAACAATAGGTAAAAATTATAGTTTGATTTTGAAAAAAAATTCAAGATGATATTTTTTTAATATTCAGATAATAATATATTGGATTGACCATGGTTTTATAAGTTAACCCACCAAATCACTATTATACCCTTCTCGCGGGGGCTCAGTAATACTTTCCAGGTGATTTTTTGAAATAGTTTTTGGTTAGATAAAGGAGTTGTTATCTAATATTATGTTTATTAGAAACCTAACTAGTCTTTTAGAGATTCCATGTAAGAGAAAATATTAGCACTTCTAATATGCCCTATATGAGATAGATTGAATTGTTTTTTCTTTTTATTTGTTATAGTTTAATGATGTTTATATTAGTCTACTATAATGGGTTTCCAACGAAGAACAAACTCTGGGCTTCTAACTCAAGAATTTGTTTGGAATGGTGAAATGTTCTCAATTATCATATTGAGGCTATTTTCAGGATGAAATTAAAAATTTTGACAATCATATCATTCTAAATAATATTTTAGATAAAATTTCTTTGGGTTTTTTTATTTTTACATTATGAGTGAATGATATGTATTATTTCCAATAATATTTTGGATATTAACCCCATACATGTTTTTTTATCCTTATATTAAATTAAGTAATAATAAATTATTATCCTTAATTATATTTTGGATATTAACCTCTTTTATATTTATTTTATCCTTAGATTAAAAACATATAATATTTTCTTGCTAAAAATAAAATTTTAATATTTTTTAAAATATAGGTAAAAAAAATCTTTGGAATTTTACAAACTTGTTAAGTCCTTAAACGTTTAATTTTGAATTTTTTCCCTTTAAATTGAATTTTTCTTGCCAATAGAGGCTTCATTAGTAAAAATTATGCTGTTAAATTTTCAACTTTATAGGCATTTTGATTCTCCTAAACCATTGTTTAGCAATTTTCTGGACATTTTTTATATTCTTCCTACTCATGTATATTTTTTTATTATTTTTCCATTTTTTTAATTTTTATTTGGTATTTTGTACATTTGTGTGGGGTCTCAAAATAGGTAACAACACCTGCATTCTGACTCATGGACTTAACTGGTTTTGACAACTTTGTTTTTTTAATTATTTTTTACTTCATGATATAATAATAAAAATAAAAATTCATAAAATTAAGCATCAACTAAATATCTGAATGTTTGTTTGAGATTGTGATAATGTTTTATAAAGTAAGCCAAAATAAATTTTAAAGAGAAATTCAAAATCAATAAAATATTAAAGGATGAAATTAAAAAAAAAAACTAAAAAGGATTCAATTGAAATAGGTGGTTGAAAAATTGAGCATCAAATAAATATTGAGACACATTACCAGAAAATTTGCAAATATAAACGAACACACCGATATAATATTACTGTTGGTATATTACAGTAACTTTTTCTAAGTAAATATGCCATCGTCATATCCATCAATAAATACTGACATAAATATTTCCTAGGTATATACTAAGAAAATTATAGAGGGAAAAAAAGGAATGAAAAAAAAAAGTATGATGACATGTCATTTTTACAAACAAAATTATTGATGAATTTAAATTCATTGATTAAATTCATTGATAAATTTATCTGTAATATTTAATTTATGACCTGACAAGTGACTCTACTCTTCCCCCATCTCCTTATTTCTCCTCTTTCTTTTTTTTTTAATTTTTCTCTACAATAAATAGCACACCCTTCCCTAATTTTATCACAAATCAATCTCTCATTACAAATTCAACCACTCTAATACTCAGTTTGTCAGCATCCTTATTCTGATTTAAATTTTATTGAGGACACCTCACTTAAAGTAAGAAAAATTAGCCATTTTTTTTATATAAATTTAATTTTAAAATGTGAACACCTCACTTAAAGTAAGAAAAATTACCCATTTTTTTATATAAATTTAATTTTAAAATGCTAATTTTTATTGTATATTTTTATAATATATGTATTTTGTTTGTGTGTTTACTTGTTTTATAGCTTTTCCCATATAAATTTATTGTTTGAATGTATGGTTTGTATATATTAGGGTTTGTTTAAGATTTTATAAAATTATTTTTATTTATAAATTGATGAAATTTAATTTGAATTTGTGAATAATAGCTTATTTAATGGGTCTATTTTATATTTTGTCAATTTTATTTTTGAGTTGAAATTTTCAGTAAATATATAGAAATTTAAATTTATATAGATAATTGATAATGAATTAGTTGTACTATTAAAACATTTTGAATAAGTTTGAGTTAAACCAATATATTGTTGTTTATTTAGTTTGTGTAATTAATTAATACATGTTGTCATCAATATTCTATATAGGTTGATATAAGTATTAGATGATTATTCATGAATGTATCGAGATTCACCCAAAAAGTTGTGTAAAATGAATTATTGTAATGAGGTTTAGAATTTTATTAATTACACATTATTTAATCCAAGAAATATTATTGGAGGCAATATTATATGTTTATATAAGACTTGTAAAAATAAAAAATTTATCGATCCAAATGTTGTAACAATGCATCTTCTACAAAAATGGTTCATAGAAAGATATTTATGTTAGTTTACCCACGAAGAACCATATATTTATCATGAGATGATGGTAGAATGAATGGTTGCATTAACTTCTAGTTCTAGCAACGTGAATGAAATTATAGATGATAATAGTAATCCTCGTAGGAATATAATTATAGATACGATGAGAATGAATCAAGGTTGTGCCGATCAATATCTAATAGTAGATGAAGAACCTAATGTAAACCCTACTGTGTTTTTTAATATTTTGAAAGACTCAGACGAATCATTATAGAATGGATGTATAAATCACAATAAATTATTGGTTATTGCATATGTGTTCACCATCAAGTCAAATCATGAGTTAAGTGAGGTCAGTTATGACAACATTGTTGAATGAGTGAAAAACATTTTATTTAAAGGGAATATGTTGAAAGAGAAATTTTATACTACTAAATCCATGATGAAATATCTTAATCTAAGGTACTAGAAAATTGTCACATTCCAAACTTATGTATGTTGTGCTAACTTGAAAATATAAAGTTAACCAAGTGGAAAACATATAGGTATGCTCTTTATAAACTCAAAATTAGCAAAGAAATGATTCTTATTGCACATAAAAGACTTAGATACTTCTCAATCATACCTAGATTGTAAAGATTATTTATGTCACCAAAAACTATTGAGCACTTCACATGGTATTATTCACATAATACGGTAGATAGAGTGATGTTACACCATTTTGAAGGTGAAACCTGAAAATATTTTAATAGGGTGCATCCTCAATTTTCAATGGAATTAATGAATGTGTTTCTTGGGTTATGTTTAGACATATTCAATTCATTCGAGTCATTTATTACTTCTTATTCTTGTTGGTCGGTAATACTCATAATTTACAACTTACTACTAGGGATGTGTACGAGACTAAAATTTATATTTTTATCTACAGTCATGCCTGGTCCTAATAGTCTAAGTCAGAATATAGATGTTTATTTTCATCCGTTAATTGATGAGTTAAAGTAGTTATGGTCATCTGAGACTTTGTGGAAGCACACATGTAAATTAATGACAGCCAAAAAAGGATGTAACAGCTCATGAATAGTTAAGCTCAACACTTTGTGATATGTTGTTTTCAACCATTTTTTTCTTAAGTTATTATTTTTTTGAATTTGTTGACTTTTTTCTTCCATGATTCATATAACATCTGATTGAAGGAGAAATATAGTGACAATCCTTCAACCCATTTAGAACTCGATCTAGATTTGTGGTTGGAGGCAGGATTGTCTAATGGACCTAATAAAAATCGGGTATACAGTCTCTCTAACACTACGACCAAGAACTTGCGAACAACCCATAATGTTTCAACTGTTGTATGCTCGCAATCAGTTTTAAACACTCAAAATCTAGAGTTCGAGATGATTTTAGACCAGTGAATTAAAGATTGGATGACCCATCTTATTGCTAACTATGAATGACTTAGTGTTAAGACAACCAAACTCCATCGATTAGTAATGAAGATGAGATCACAGATGGGTTGTACATATGTTCTCCTCTTATTCGCCCCATGATCCAGGGGAAGACCCGCCTCTTCCTCCTCCTCCAACACCCATATTCTAGATTAATTGTTATAAATGTTTATATTTATAATAAATATTTGAATTTTATATTAATTTAATTTTTTAAATTATTTTCTATTTTTTAAAATAATTTTATTAAAAATACATATATTTTTAGATTATTATTGACGGGGTTATCGACGAACGTATTGTATTAGTATATTCTAGAGAATTGAAAAAAATTATTGAAAATATCACTGCCACTGTTTACTCACTGATGGAATAACAAACGATTTTTTTACAGTAAGATGTCAAATTCACCGACAGTGTTGTTACTCAATTTTGGACCCCATGTATTGGAGATGATGTATACCTCTATTGAACTAAGTGTAAGAGTTTAGCTCATGTTCACAAAAAGATTGACAAAAGGAGAGAGAAATATTTTTTTTTTTGAAAACCTTGTTTAAGGTGTTTTCTGCTTTTTTATCCTACCCTTTTGTACTAAAATCATCAGGTTTTCTTAGGTTGATCAGGAGTCTTCATAATGCTAAATTCGTTCCTTCTTTATCTAGTCTTTAAGGTTGGATAAATCCCTCAGAATTTACACTAAAAAATGGTTCTGCTGTTGTCGCAATTTTTTGTTCCAACTTAGGCTCTGATTCTGATTTGGTTTTGTACGATATTTGACCATCCTAGCTATATTTTGTCACTCATGACATGCTGAATAATTGACCTACACCTTTATTAGATCCTAGGAATCATTGTTCTTAGTGCAGATTCTCAGTCAGATTTGGATGCTCAGCATTGTCAGATAAAGAACCTTTTTGACCAACAAGATTACTGCTAGAATATATTCTCTAAAAGATTTTATATCACTTCAATTCCTTCATCAAAGTTGTAATCCTAGACATGTAGATGAATTTGAGCTTTTAAATCACTTGATTTTGATATCATAAGCTCAAGATATTCATGTTTGAATATCTAACGTGAAGGCAGAGAATTCTGCCACGAGAAGAATTTAGCCCAAATTCGCGGGACTGATTCGAAGGATTTTTTTGTTGACCAAGGACTGAATCAAAAAGTGCTAAATGAGGGATTGAATTGAAGAAGGATATTGAGAGCTGGAGAATGGGGTTGGATCATCATAAATGACAGGATTTTTACCACACCGAATAAGGAAAATAAGACTTTGCAGCTGCACCCTCCATTTGATTTCTTTCTTTTTTTTCTCTGTTGTTTTCCTTTCTCATCACCCCTGATTTTTGGAGTTGTAGACCACGCTTTTATTGCCTCATTTCAAAGAGAGCAGCTGGCTCAATGGAAGGAAAGAAAAGAGTCGCATCATCCATTAACTAGGAAAGAAACCACTGCTGATTATAAAATCATAATCAAATATTCTGGTTTTCTATTTCTGTCATTAACTAGGAAAGAAATCACTGTTGATTATAAAATCATAATCAAATATTCTAGTTTTCTATTTCTGCTCACCCGATATTACACCCTAGAATTAATGTAATATTTTTTTTCTAAATAAAGCCATGTGTAGGTTATATAGAAGCCTCAGCTGCTGACCTAAAGAAAGGTGGAGAAACATATCTAAGAGGGGGGTAATTTTTCAGAAAAGAGAGAAAACACAAAGACAAACCTAAACCTATCCTCTTTAGCAAAGAAGCCGTAGCCCTTCCCCCCTCTTATCTTTTTAAAAACGAAGCAGTCCCCCTTCCTTTTCGAAAGAAATCAAAACGTCGTAAAGAAGTCGTAGCCCTTCCCCCCTCTTATCTTTATAAAAACGAAGCAGTCCCCCCCTTCCTTTTCGAAAGAAATCAAAACTGATGCCCCAACTTTTCGCCCTTCACCTTCTTCTTCCTCACTCACCTGCTATTCTCCACAGACACCCGGACACAAGCCTCTCTTCCCCTGTCTCAGCCAACTTACAACATCCAGCCACCACCTCCTCATCTCTCTTAATCGGTTGCAGCCCCTTCACTAGACCTCACTCCCCCAGCCTGTAACCACCGTAAACACCATTTACAGGCCTTCTGTCTCTGTCAACACAGCCCCCATAAATGGCTCTCCATTCATCCTTTTTTCTCCCTCAGCTCAGCCTCGCCTGATAACATTCAAAACCAGATGGAACCAGCAGAAGCCACACCTTTCCTCAGCCGCAGTAGCAGAATCAGCAGAAGCCATCCTTCCCTTCCAACAACACGAGAAACGGAGGAGAAATATCGATCAGCCAGCGGGCCATCATTTCCCGTTTTGTCTACAACCATGCCTGAAACAAGTAGTGACAACAGCCGGCAAGCCTGGCTCCACCGTGAACAGCAAGCAGGGGCGTCCTTCGTGAGCAGCAACCAGTCGTCTTCCTCTACTTCGCCTCCAGCCGCTGCCTCTCTAGGTAAGTCTTTCTTTCCCTGTTCTTGTTTTGCATTTACTAAAGCATTTAGGCATTATGCGAAGGTAAATTAATTACCTTCGCACTGTACAGTGCATGTATTGAGT
Organism: Populus euphratica; assembly: GCF_000495115.2. Lineage (NCBI taxonomy): Eukaryota > Viridiplantae > Streptophyta > Magnoliopsida > Malpighiales > Salicaceae > Populus > Populus euphratica. The sequence continues at coordinate 56,848 of NW_011500360.1, read as the reverse complement.
AATTCACGCATGCAATCTATAATAGTGCCCAACCAAGTCATTCGTTTGGGCCAGTGATCCAGCTAGGCCTGCTAGGTTCAGCCCAACCACATAAATCAAGCTGGAGTAATATCATTGGTTTTCTCGTGTATTTGGTTTATGGTTTGTTATTTTTTTATATTGTGGAAATATAAATCTAGTATTAAAATACCCGGTTTTTTCCATAAATTATTATATATATATATATGTTTCTGAAAAACAAAAAATATTGTTTTATGTGTTGCATATAGCCAATACCCTAACATGTTTTTGAACGTTTTTTTTTATATAAAAAATATTGAAAGTTTTGAAAATATGTTTTCGCTTGGATTTCTTAAACATAAAAATTATTTTCACCAGTTAGGTTTTTTAGTGATCATAATACTAGGTGGTGACTCCATTATTCACAATAAAATAAATGACCCTGAAACCAATCGAAGGATCGTCATGACGCCGCGCTCCGCCGGGAGGGTGCGACAAACAAACATATCAACAGACAAAACAAACCATTGATAGAATGACATATGGTTTTTCTATTAGTGATATGTTATATTTAACAATGGAAATATTGATAAAATGAAGTGGGTGAAGTTTTTTCTACGTGTTTTATTCGTTAATAAATTCATCTATAAAATTATTACCAACAAGCTCACCAACAAATCAAAAATTACTTACGAGAGTTTTTTTTATTGATTATTTCTAACTATGAGCATGATAATAAGTTTTGTGCAGATAGACTATGAGTATAAATACTGATAAAAAATTTTATAGGTAAATCTATAATTTCTGGTAGTGATATTTGTTTGAGTTAATGATAACATCATAAAAAAATAAAAATAAATGATAAAAAAATTAAAATTAATAAAATATTAAATAATGAAGTTGAAAAAAAAAAAGAATTCAATCACAAGAAAGAAGAAGAAAAAAGTAGCGCTCCTTGACTGTTCATATCAACAGTGAAGGAGCTGGGGTAAAATCCCAGTTCTGGTTACTGAGGCATTGCATAGAATCAAACCTTTTATTTCACACCATAACTTTTTCAGTCCTGGACATGCCACGTGCTTTGGCAGTTCTTTTATTAAAACCAAAACCTTTGAAGCTTCATCATTGGTACATTTTTAACATAAAAAAAAATAATAGAAACACCAAAAAGCATTAATCATCAACAACTAAAGAGATCAATAGCATGATGCTTCACCATTTAAATCTCTTCTTTTCATCATCATCTTGAAGACCAGGCTCATGATATCCAATATTTTCAACAGCTCCAACGGTCTTGAACAAGCGCCTCTTGTTTATCTCCTCAAGTAGTGACCGGTGCAACAACTGGCTGCGCACGTCGACTTGGGAGCGAATCCGGCTTAGTTTCCGCTGTGGATTGGAGCTACAACATCCCCCTGAATCCAATCGCACATTTCGATGTTTATATTGTTTTGCATTCAAGCTGTCTGCAGGACAGAATCTTGTATACTTGTGTATCTTTCCAAAGCCTAAGGGCACTTCTCTTAAACTTGCATCATAATCATCTTCATTTCCGGAGCTGTAATTCAAAGTGGAATCCTTGAAAGAGTTCAAAGAACTTTGAGAGGTTGCATCATCATTGATAAACAGCTTGTCTGCATTAGCAATTACATATCACAATTTATGTTATCTATATGCTCAATGCATTCTTTAATTCCTCGAAGGAAGAAAATTAATTAACCACTATCTATTTCTAGTCAATAACTAGTTATACCTTCAAACCAGTCATGGGCAGAAGTCATATTTCTTCCTTGACAAGGTTTTGTCTGAAAGGAACAGTTGAAAGCCAAAAGAGAAGCCTGTGAAGAGCAATGAGAAGAACTTGCAAAGAAAGGATAGCGAGGTCCGTCGTTGTGGTCGTCGTCGTCGTCGTCGTCATCATCTTGATAGCTAAAGCAGTGTTGTGGATGATGGATTTGAGATGAGCTGCATTGTTTCCAACCGGGAATTAAAGATGATATCTGCTCCTCTATCATATCAGCAATTTCGAACGGTTCCCAGTCAGTGATCTCCAGTTCTTTCACCATCTCCATTGCAACATCAATTGCAGTGTCATTCATGATGTCAAAGGGAAAGTATATGTTCCTGGTTTGACCTGAATTATGAAAAAGGAGTGGCATTTCAGCTAATTATAAAAAACTAACCAATCAAAAACATCAAATTGATATAAATATAATAAGATATGAAATACGAAAAGTTCTAAAAATCACAACCAGGCTTGCAGGAGTGATGTTATTTACCATCCTTCTCAGAAATTTTCACTTTGAGAAAAATTGTATCGTCTTGCGGATTCATTGTCCCTGTGATAGTCATCTCTGTGGCCTTAGTTGGATCAGCCAAAAGAGATGGCATGATCTTCTCTTCTGCTACTTTAGGACTTGACCATGGACTTGGAACTTTGGGGATAGTCCCCAATTCTGCTTCATCAGAAGCCAGAAATGGATCCAACAAAAGTTCTCGAGCTGGCAACCTCTTTGAAGCGGTCGCCAAACATTTCCCTATAAATTGTTGAGCTTCGACATCTTCAATCCGATAGAATGCCTCTGGCAACTTTCCCTGGTAAGTCAGGGAGCATCACATAATAATTTTCAGAGACTGTTCTTGTCATAAATGATCAAATTTAGAGTTCATGGAATTGAAGATTCAAGACTTACAGAAGTCACTTTCTTGTATATTTGAGCAGGATTGGAGCACTCGCTATATGGATACTTGAAAGTGAGCATCTCTAAGACACACATGCCAAAGGAATATATGTCAACCAGCTCATCATAATCCTCTTCATATAATTCTGGTGCCATAAATTCAGGTGTACCTGATATCCAATCCAAAAACAGAAACTAAACATTCGATAAAGATTAAAAATTACTTGGATATAACCAGGAACTGAAATTGAGAAAGAAATTACCTATGACACTGTGGGCATGTTGTGAGCCCTGAAGAATAGCAGCTAAGCCTAGATCTCCAATCTTTACATGTCCAAGATGTCCGTTGATAAAGATGTTGTCACACTTAAGGTCTCTATGTATCACAGGAGGATCATGGCCATGCAGAAAAGCAAGACCGCGCAGGATTTGGCGCGACCAGTTCTTGATTGCTCGAATATCTACACGCTGGTACTTTTTCCTATACCTATTAACAGATTCAATCACATATTAGGATTACATTCATACAAATTTTGATGTTAAAATCTGTCAAATGTTAAGGCTTTGGTTTCATTACGCTCTTAAGGTGCCGGAGGTGAACATTTCAGTGATGAAGTTGAAGGCTCTTCTATCAATGTCAATCCAAGATGTGTAGAATTTGATGATGGAGTCATGATTGAGGTTCTTAAGGAGGTGAACTTCCGAGTATAACCGCTGCAACTCCTCCGGTGAGTGGAAGACGTCGTGAAGCTTCACTTGATTCCATGCCACCTCCATTCCAAGAACCTCATCAAATGCCTTGTACACAGTCTTCATGGCTCCTTTGCCAAGAACTTCTCTGAACTGCATAAAACTAGTATTGATTATGGCCTTTAAGTATATCAATGTGAACCATCGTCACAGCTTGCATCTGTTCTAAACTTTTGCATCAATGACTTCAACTAGTAATTATGTAAAAAAATTATGGATCAATCACAATTAGTGAATTAATCAGATAGACATGCCATAGAAACTAATAAATGTGACAGGGCATTCTCTTCACAACCCTGCATTTTGTTCCTAGAGGGTGCAGAACACTTGAAGATACTTATTGCCTTGGTTAAGTGTGCTCATTTTATGTCTAATTCTTAGAGCATATGATGCAGTCTATGAAATCAAAGTTAATATTATCATAATTATATCTCCAGTCCTCATGGTTGCCGGCACAATCTAGTAATACTAAATATTAATAAAATAAAATAAATAAAAAAATCCATATAGATTATTATATTAACGGAACCTACAAATAAATCCCACTAATCTCATATATATTTCATGTTGTATAGCATTACAGTACCGTTTAGTTATTATATCGTCATAAAAGAAACATAAATATTAGAGATATATAAAAAATCATTCTAAAAATATTTTAAAAACAACTATACTTCTTGTGTCTTTGTTATCTTCGGCTTTTTTATCTTCAAATAATACATAAAGTTAGACGCAGCCACACTCATATATATATATATTAGATGCTTAGGTCATATGTTAAATGGATAGGATTCTAAGGTTTTGAATTTTATAAAAGGGACCAATGTTGCGGTTTGATTATATTAAAATTCTGCTTTCAACAACTATTCCTCCCGTTTTTGTTTCATCCAACAAGTTGAATATATTTTGGAATACTAGTCCGTATAGAAGAACAAGCAGAAAATAGAAGTCAACACTATTTAATAATTCTAATCTTTTATTTAGTGGTAAATAAAAGGGGTTTTGGGGTTAACTAAAATTGGGAGGCTCTTCAGCATATTGGCGAGACAGGGTTGGCGTAGAAATAAGATTGTCTAGTGGGTTGGTGTGGGATGTTTTTTTTTTTTTTAGATTAATGTGGATATTCGGACCAGCTTATGTGCACCACGAATATAATGTGGGTTTAGAATATAAAGGCCAACGAATACTGAGTATAATTAAAGGCCATTGACTAAAAAAATACTGAGTGTAATTAATTATGTGGGTTTAGAATTGCACTGCGAGTGGTTTTTAAAAGTAATTTAAATTAAAAATATATTAATTTTTTTTATTTTTAACATGAAAATATAAAAAATAATTTAAAAACAACTAAAAAATAAATTTCAGATAAAAACAAAAAAAAAATTTAAAACATAAATAATAACACAAAAACAATTACTTACTTATCCTAAAAAAAAAACAGATAAATAATATTCAGGTGACACTAGATTAAAAAATAAAAATTGTCAATTCTTTGTCACCCCAAGTTGATGTTTTAAGTTTAATTAATTGGTTAAATATTAAAATAATCATTTGTTGAGGGAAATGATCAATAGTTATATGATTCTTTATTGGACTGCTGTATTTGAAATTTACTTAGGCATGTGCAAAAATTGAGACGGACAAAATTTACCACATTCACAATTTTGTTTTCTTGGAAATGAAAGAAGACTAATTCAAGCCAAAAGGGTTTTGATCATATCTTATTCCTATTCTCTCGTCCTAAGAAAAATTAAGGTTACAGGCCACTAACCATTGATACTTGCAAAAATTGTTGAAGAAACCATGCATGTGAAGAAGGAAATTGTAATTAATAGATCATTCAATTGCATGTTAGAGAATATATCACTGGATCTTAATTAATTTGCCATTTATGGTTAGAATTTTATTTTACTCGAAGCTATAGCGATATATATCTAGCAAATCGTTGAAATTGAAGATCAAACTACATAAAATCTCAGAAAGAAGATCAAGCAAGAAATTGACTTACACGTCCATACCGACCAGAAGGGTCGGTCTCAACATATCCAAGCTGTGCCTTGGCTCCATCAACACATGCTCCAACTCGAGTCTTATACATGGTTCAGAAATCAATGAATTACCCTAAAAACAAGACCCCAGTTGATTCTTTTTCAAACTGCTTTGTTATAGTAGTTTATTTGCTCTAAATATAGCACGTAGTAGTTCTTAATACTAAACACACACTACAGAATATAATGGTTATGGAAGTGGGGATTGCGAGAGGTTAGCTAGTTGCTAGATGATCCGAGGCTTTCCTAGATTTTGATACGAAAAGACACCAAATAATAACCAGAACAGCCTTGAATAGTCCACTTTCAGCATAATCCAAGCCATTCCAACAACTTTGCATGAATACTCGTAGAAGACCCAGGGAAACATCTGTCTTGGGATGTAGAGATGGAGAAAGCTTGATATATAGTTGCAGATGTTTTGATTTTGAGATGGAATCTATGGTAGGTTTCCAGCTATGCTGTCATGCAGGGGAGAGAATAGTTTCTGTCAACGAATAAGAACAACTTTTTCTTGGTTGTTTGATGAGGGAATGAAGAGCTTAGACTATGTGATTGTGGAGAGGACTGTGTTCTAGATTACTTTCAAGAAGGAAATGTTTAGAAATTCAAAAGATCATGATAAATGGGACTTGAGAATGATGAGTTAACAGGGCCCCTAAACTTGAAAAACCTGTGGCCACGCTTTGATAGCACCATTTGTGGATATGAGGCAACCCAGGATAGAAAGATGGAAACAAGGAATCTGGAAGGACAAAATTTTCAAGAGATTTGAGAGAGGCTTGGAAGTTTTGGAGAGTTATCTTTGATAGATGTAAAGGCAAACAACTACAGTATGCTAATGAATAAAATAGAGGATTAAGAAGTTGCTAGTGCTTGTGACGCGTGCGAAAGCGAAAATAAAAAAACCGACAATAGCAAGAGGGTAGAACATAGTAATTCTAATATGTAATTTATTGTTGAAGAGAAAACTTTATTATAGGAATATAATTTCTTAAATTAATCTAAATAAAATAGAAAAATCAAGAAATAAATAAAAAATAACAAAAAATCCTAAAATTTTTGAAAAAATAAAATTATCAATCTCAATATATTTAATTTCTTAAACTAAATTGAAAAAAATAAAATAATCATAAAAAAATATTTTTTAAACTAAGTAAAAAGTAATAATAACTAAAAAAAATTATTTCCCCTGTAAAATCCTCCAATGTTAGCTTTTTGGACTATAAAAAACTCATCCTAGAGTTCTTGTAATCATGTTATTAAACATTTCAACAGTGTTAATATCTTTTTAACAAATTTATAATTCTTTAAATAAGATTAAAAACCAACATTAACAAATTAGGACCTGGACATAAAGAAAAAATAATAAAAATACTAAACAAACTAGGAAAGATAGAATTATCAATTTTAATATTTGATTTTCTAAACCAAATAAGAGAAGATAAAATCACCAAAAATAAATTATTTTACGAAACTAAATAGGAAATGATAAAAACTTAAAAAGTCCTCCCACATCAATTTCTCTAGGTTTAAGATAACTCTCACTAAGTTTTTATCATAACATTGTCATTGTTATTAACAACTTAAAATGATATTTGTGTCATTGTGATCCCTTTACTTGTTCCACACAGATTCAAATAAAATAGATTCAGAATCTATTTTCAAAATACTCTTAATCTTAATAAAATCATTATTAATTGTCAATGACATGTTCCATATTTTACCTTTATTCATATTATTCGATCTCCACCTTTTTTTCTTTCTCTTTTTTTTCCCCTTCTTTATGATTCTAGTTAAAAACAACATGTTTTCACCCTCATTCTAGTAAAAAAAAAAAGGGAAATATACTAGAAGTATATATGATATCATCTATCATATATGACATTCCTATTATATTGTCATAGCTTGCCCAATCATAAATGACATGCATTCATAGACATCACATGACATCGAACACCATCAAAATATCTTTTGCCTTTAGAAAACAAAAGAAGACAATGTGTATCCACAATTATCTCATTGTCTTTATTTAGGTCAATTTCTAGAGCTTAAAGTGCCTTTTGGTTTTTAGTTGGAGCTTCTTTACTATCTCGGTGGATATCATATTCTCGCAACTACCATTGTACTCTATTATTAAGTTGCAGACCTTATTTTTCACAGTGCATATTGAGTGGAAAAAGCTAGGGCGTCGCTAATCTTCATTTGAATCACCTTAGGAGTTGATAAACTGTTTTTGATGACTAGGTTAGTACCACCATCTTCACAATCACCTTAGGAGTTGATAAACTGTTTTTGATGACTAGGTTAGTACCACCATCTTCACAATCACCTTATGAGTTGATAAACTGTTTTTGATGACTAGGTTAGCACCATCATCTTCACATATAATCTCCTCACTGCTATCCAAGTCATCATAAACATGATTAGTTGCATCAATTGTAGGCTCATCTATTAACATGTTCTTACTTGGGTGATTTTCTGCACTCATTAGCCTGATACCTTAATTCATTATATTTGTAATAACTAATTCAAAAGGTTGAACTAAAATAATGATTTGTTGTCTGCTCAGTATGCTGAGTAGGTCTAAATCAGAGGGGGTGTTTGGCATTTGATTATTGTTGGATCCTCCTCTATTGTAATAATTCGTTTGGAAAATTCTACTTACTTCCTTAACAACTTGTTATTTCTCAACTATCAAAGCTCTTTGATATGCCTTCAAAATTGTTCACAAAGACCACAAGCATAACACGTATTAGATGGAATTCCATAAATCACATATCTAGTTGTTCTTCCATTTTTATCAAGTAATTTCAGGCCACTAATTGATAAAACTTATCATTATAATCATTGATAAATTTACATTTTCGTCTTAACACGTAGAGTCATTAGTATAGGATTTGAGCATAGTCAAAAGAAATGAAGTGTTCTTTCATCTTCTTTTTTATTTTGTCTCGATCACTGATTTTTGGCTTCCTTTGTCTCTCTTGTGAACTCTTTAAATGTTTTCGTTAAGCAAAACTTGACACATCAATCCTATCACAATCATTTCTCCCTCATTTATTTTAGAACCTCTTTATATTAAGAAATTCTTTCAACTTTCTTAATTCAATCTTTGAATTCTTCACTTGTAAAGTTCTTACAATTTTAGGGATTTTATTATGAAGTAAAAAATCTCTAGTTCTATTTTCTTCTCAATCAAGAAGCTACCTCATTTAATTTTGTCTCTAGAACAAGTTTATAGTACTACCTAGGAACTTATGGTCAGTATTCTAAGGAATGAGTTAACTCTATAATTTGCCTTACATGTCCTTTATCATGAGCTCTTGAACATTTCTTTCTTAAAGGAGAATCTTGTGATCCCTTTTAATTTGATCACGCTCTACTCTGCAATCTATTCCAACTATGGTTGTTAGCAGCACATAAAAAAATAAACAAATAACCATGGAATCACAACACACAACAAGTAATAATATATAATTATGGGGTTTTAATATCAACTGATATAGATAGAAACACAAAAAATAAAGTAATAGTAAGAGAAAATATATTAATGACTTAAATAAAATAAAATAAAATAACCTTAATTCTTAGTTTTATTTTTTAAAAGGAAACATAATTATGATTTATTTTTTAAGAGGTTTACAACTTTTTAAATAAGCTAAAAAATCAGTCTAAATAAACTAAAAAACTTAAAAAACAACCATGAACGAACTAGGAAAAATAAAATTATCAATATTAATATTTAATTTTATAAACTAAATAGAAAAAAATAAAATCACCCTAAAAAATACTTTTTTAAACTAAACTAATAATAATAACAACAACAACAACAACAACAACTAAAAAAAAAAATTTCTTAAAAATCCTCCTACATGGATGGAAAAAAAAAGATTTCTTAAAAATCCTCCTACATGGATGGTGCCATGTAATATTTGTTTTTAATTATTTTTTTAAGGAGGTATTTTCATGTTATATTTATATTTCAAGTCTAAGTTTTTTTTATTAATTTTTCTTTTCATGGTTTATCCGACTTTGAAGTAAATAATGAGAATAGTCTTTCTTCGTAGTGAAATCTCATGTTTTAACTGCGAGGTTAACTTCTTTTCTTAGCTAAGTCTTAAATAAACAACCCGTTATCGAGACTAGTGTGTTTATAAAAAAAATCCCATCCCACAAATATCAACCACCCTTTATACAATAATACGAATATAAATTCAATCACCAACCAATTAATAATATAGATGCTAAAAATGAATTTTTTTATTAATAAAAATGGGATTACAATCAACCAATTAAAAAATATATATAGGAATACAATCAATAAATTACAATTCTTAATTATTTTTTTAAAAATATATTTTTATCCAGTATTTCGTTTTTTCATAATTAATAATTATATTAATTGGATTATAATCTAAAATATGCTGATTCTATTTGTTTTCTCGACATAATAATAGATAACATATTGGATTATAAAGACATTAATAAAACTATTGGAGAGATCATAGCTCTGCGGTCCCCGATAGAAAAGAGGAGCTGACACCATTGACGAAGTCCAAATGAGAAAATTAATGGCGGTTAGCTTTCTTAATACAAGTTGAAGCCATTCTGTGTGTATACTGGGAAGAGAAGTCTGGTCTGGTGGCCTGTGGCTTGCCCTATCCCAGCATGTCTGTGCATTTAAATGTTTGCTGTTCCATACTTTTTAATTATAAGTGATTTTATTTTTCAGATTCCAAGACCTGCAGCCTGTGGCTATAACACATGCATTGGCTCTAGATGCTGTAGAGCATCAGGGTTTCAGCTAATGTTTCAGAATCATGCATGCCGCTATGCAGATGATCAGAAATAAATACAGTTAAACCTTTATTACTGGTAGCACGAAGATTTAATTATTAATTGAGATGTTATTTATTCATATTTTTTCATGACTGTGTATGGATTTAAGGTAGATGATGACCCCCTAAGAATCCGATCGAGAAATATTTAAGCTTGGTTAAATTTTTGTGAATTGTCTTGAAAAGAGACCTTCATTGGGAATCGAAAGAATCTGGCATCAGCTGATAATCTAACTAAGAATATTAAATTTAATGGCTGGAAATCTTCTTAACAGAGGAATGATCCAGTTTATCTGATTAAATTATGGCAAATTGTCATTAACTGTTGATAATAAGCATCTTCATGGCTGTCCAGACGAGGAAGATACAAACAGAAAGAAAGAAAAAGACATTAGCCATCTGCCCATTCTTGTCACCCACACAAAATTAAAAGCATTTAGTTGTTGAGATTAATATATAAAAAAAAAAAATATTTTTAAAATTTATTTTTATCAACAACATATTAAAACATTATAAAATTATAAAAAATAAATTTTTAAAAAATAAATTTAATTTAAAAAAAAAATACAAAAACAAACATAAGTAATAATACAAGAAACAAATTAATAAATGAATATATTATTTTGGAGGTCCAAAATGGGCCGCTCGTCTATTCATTGCACATCAAAGAAAAAACAATTCTGTTCAAATATCTCATCGATTAATTTAGAAAAAAACAAGGATTAAGACCACATTAAAATTAAAGAAAGAAATGCCACAATTCTTCTTCTTCTTTTTAAGAGTGAATATCCGAAAACAGGTTAAGCATTCTTTGAGTAATTTCCTAAAATTTTAAAATTGATGATCATATAGTTTCAGTATTTTTAAGGTTTGTGGCACTTAAACTATTAATATTTGAAAAATAAATTTAGAATCTAACCCATTAAGCTATACTTTTCATGTTTCATAGATATGTCTCAACTAATTTTATAAATTTTAAAATTAAAGATTATGTAAGTTTTCAATAACTATAAAATTTAAAATAATAATTTTTTAAAAATAAATTTATAAGTTATATTCCTGGAAATTAAATATGCCACGGCTAAATCAAATATGCTTGCTTGTTGAATAAACAAATATCACAAGAAGTCTCTACCATATCATTTTCTAGGGGCCATAAAATATTTATATATACTGACACACACATAGGAATTAGTAAAAAGAGTTCTTGCTTGGCTTGAAAAGCCAAAAAAAAAAGGAAGAAGAAGTTCGGGAGTACTTTTTTTCTTCTGGATATTTTTAACTTAAAAATATATTAAATTAATATTTTTGTATATTTTGATGGTGTAATGTTAGAAATAAATAAACAAATAAAATTTTAAAAAATAACTTTAATATATTTTTAAATAAAAAATTATTTTAAAAAACAGCCAATCCAAAACACACATAAAATTTGCCACTGTGGAAACATTGACTCCCCGCAAAAGTTACTCAGTAATCCGTTGACATGTCACGTACTTTCCTTTTTAATTTTTTCCCATTAAATATATAAAATATATTTTTAAATTTTAGGAGACCCACTGCCTGTTTTATTCTTATCCTTTAATTATACAAAAACTTTAATTATTTTTCAATTGACTTGAGCAATTACTTGACCATCATATAATTTGTCACATTCTCTGATTTTATTACGTGCAAGAGTTGACATTGCACGTCGATTATGGATCAGATAATATTATTAATTTTTTAGAAATATTTTTTGTGGTATTCCTCCCTTTTTTTCATCCTCCCATGTCATGTGGCTTTGAGCATTGATTCTGGTGATCATAAGTAATTTAGTACAAAGTAGTTGAATGGCGAAGGCAGAAGGAAGACTAGAGAGTGACATTTTACTTGTTAACTGTAAGCAGGACGTGTTTATGGAACGCTGTAATCTCCCTTGATTGGGCTTCCTTTCCCTCAAACTTCATCACGAAGTATTTAATTATTTTTTCTTAAAAAGAAAATTAAGAAGTTGTTTGTTCATATTCAACTAATTAACATTGTGCTGGACATGGGCTGGGAAGCTAGCAAATTGGCCAATTTTTGTTCATCATCAGGTGTGGGTCTTATGGACTCAAGGAGTTTCTTCTCACCTTTTACTTTATATATATATAAAATAAATTTTCATATTTGGAATAATAATTGAATTTTAAATAAAATTCAAGTTCTAAGAATACTAAAAAATAAATAATAACTTTATTACCTAGCAAAGCATTAGTATAGTAAGACGGTATACCTGCAATCTTTTAAAAAATTTATAAGAAAAGGTTAGGTTTTGCTGGAAATTGCTTTTTTTACTACTTCCTGCAACTTTAAAATTAACATTAACGATTATTTAATTTTTTAATAGCCTTAAAATTTATGATATTTAAATTCATAATTTATAAAAAACAAACCCAAAAAATAATTAATTAAATCACAATCTTTAAGGTATGAAAATTGTTTTCTTGGCCAATACATTGAATTGGAATTTGGTGTTGAATTATTACAAAATATAATAAGGTCTAATAAGTAATAAGTTGTCTTAACCCAAAATAACAGGCTTGAAAGCCATTATATCAGAATATAAAGATTGAAAATCATTGGGCTAGCACAGTAATAGAACTAAAAAGCCACCTTAAATACAGTTAAAAATGTTTTTATCTAAAATAATACCAAATTAATTATCATTTTTGTAATTCCAAAGATTTTTATCAAATTAAGAATTAAGATAAAACCATAAGAAAATATTTTTAAAAAATATTATAAAAATAACTCGAAACTGAATATCAAGCGGTGCCTAAAGTTGAACTAACCTTCTCAGTACCCAGCACCTATAGCCCATTCAAACGGCCCAAACACCAGAACGAGAAAAAGCCACAAGAGTTGCCGCTGCTGCTCCTGTCGTCTCCTCTCTTTGCACTACCCTGAAGCAGAAGAAATTGGAAGATGGAAACTAACAGAAAATCAAGAATCGCTTCAGTATTCTTCTTTCTAATTTCACTACCCTCTGTTTCTTTTGCTTACCGGCCTGGAGACATCGTGCCTATGAGCAAAATGGGTCAATACCACTCGGTCCGATCTCTCTCCCTCTCTATATATCTTTTAAGAGTTTCATGTTTTAATTTTCTCTTAACTATTAATCTTTGATTTATTTATGGTTCCAGTCAAGAACTGTGTGGCATGACATGATCGGTAAACACTGTCCCATTTTTGCTGTAAATCGTGAGGTACTTTTTCTTCTTTTTAATTTTGTAATTAATATTTTTTAGTTTAAATCAAAGGTTTTGTGGGTTTTATTCTTTTGAAAGAGTAATGGGTTTTTTATTTTATTTTTCTAGGTGTTGATTCCTATAGCAAAGCCAACTGGTTATACCGGCTCTGATCCCTATAAATTGTGAGTAAATTTTTTATTTTAGTTGTTTATTTTGGTTTGTTGGGAACTGATTTGATGTTGAGGAAATGGGTTTTCATTTGTTTTAATTAAGGTTGGTGATTTAGTATTAAATGTGTGATTTTGGATTAGGTTGTTTTTTGCTATGTTGAATTGGAGGTTTAAGTGTGCTTTTGTTAGCTTTGAGGTGATATGATTTAGAGTTGAATGTTTGATTTTTTGGCTAATGCAGATCTTTTCAAGTTGGAAAAGAGAAGTTTTTGATTCCTTGGCTTTTTGTTATAAATCGAAAAAGTTCTGAGGTTCCAATGATTGATGTGCATTTGGTAAAAATTACATTACGTTATTTTTTTTCTTTTTTTCGTGGTCACTGGGTTTTATTGCGCATTGCAACTGCACAGAATGGTATGCTTCATGAAGAGTATGTACTAAGTTTTGATGGCTGTCGGCTTTTTGTGATGCAGAGGTATTCAGGGAGTGATCTGCATGGGGTCACGGCTAAAGTTATAGATATGCCTCACCACTGTATGTGTTATAGTTTTACTTACATTGTGCTTCTTTTTTAGTCTGCTGAGCATCAAAGAGACTGCCGTTCTCTGCAAGATTTTTTGTTGTTTTCTGTATAGTGTATAATATGGCTATGTATCTAGTATCTGGGCTGCATCCTCATTTTGTATGCATTTTTAGATATAATATAGGCCATTTAAATTGTCTCCTTCCCCAGAAAAGTGCTTATGAGGCTCTCAGTTGTGTGTTTTTTTTTTCCAGCTTCTCAACACGATCCACAGAACATTTAGTACAACATGGATTCTCATCATAAATGACTAAGATCATTTAACCCTCAATTATATCAATTTCATCATTCTTGCATTATTTCCCATTTTTCCTGCAAGCCTTCTTGAATATCATCGATGCCATCCACAGTTTTTTTTTTTTTTTTCCCAAGTCAAGTTATTCCTAGATTTTGTGCAAAAGTTTTCTTCCCAGCACCATGTTGTGTCAAATGTTAACTTCTGGTGCATTGAAAATGTTTTCCCAGTTCATATGAGCAATCTTGAATAAATCGTTCAAGAAGTTTTTTTCCTGGCACTGATTCATGTCAAATGTTCACTTTTGATACATTGGAAATGTTTCCCAGTTTGAACACTGTTTTGTGCACATTGTCTCCAATTTGCACTTGATGATTTAATTTACTGCTCCTTATTATGCTTGTTGTTCAGTTTCTTAATCTCGCTATTGTATTTTCTGTACTTTATTATCCTTGTTTCATACTGTTTGATTAAGGGGGTGTTTGGGAGTATAATAGAGGTTGCTTTTCAAAGTGCTTGTCATTTGGAAATATATCTAAATAATGTTTTTTTTTTTAAAAAATTATTTTTGACATCAGCACATCAAAATGACCCAAAAATATGAAAAAATAATAATTTGAAGCAAAAAAAATTTAATTTTTTTTTAAGGAAGTTCAACTTCAACTTCAATTTCAAACAGGGTCTTAAGCCTCATTTGTTTTTGTAGTTGGAAAGCACTTTTACAAAAAAATGATTTTTTGTTCTTCAAATTATTTTTTTGTTATTTTTACATTGTTTTGATGTACTGATGTCAAAAATGAATTTTAACAAATAAAAAAAATATTATTTCGATATATTTCCAAGTAAAAAGCACTTTGAAAAGAAATTGTTACCACAATGCAAAACGGGCTCTCGTAATGCCATCCAATACTTTCCTAATAGGTTCTCTCACAGCACTTCATTATCTTTTTCTTGAACAGATGTTGAAATCCATCCAGATATTCGTCAGCAATTCTGGGATGCTGAACGTTGGCCTAAACACATTCTCATAAGATACACATGGTTAGTATCGGCTCTCCAGAAGTTAACTTCTTTATTATTATCTCCATTGGCTGATAGGCGTGTATTTGGTTTATTCTATTTTTTGAACATCTTGACTTAGTAAGTAATGATTATGTAAGTTTACTTACTTTGAAGTGTGGGAACCATTTCTGTTTCTATCATTTCCTGCTTTGTTGTATCATGTCAGAATTTTGCATGCACTCTTTGAGTTTTTGTGTGAAGATGATACTAACGTATTTAAAGATGTACTAATCTTCAATCCGTGGGCCATCTTCCCTGTTTAAATTGGGTCATGCATTCACCTAGTGATTTTCTGTGTAGCCCACTTTTCTACTTATTGGTTATGCATACCCACTAATTACTGAACAACCCAGCTAATACTTCCACAGTTATTCTTCTGCCAGCGAGGTTAGGTGGAAAATATAATTCGGGATTTGGTTTTATCTGCATTCCTAGATTTGTTTGCATACGGGCAAAAAATTTAGTTTCAAATCCAATTTCTTTTCATCTCCCAGTACTTGTCGATGTCAAAACTTGACTAAAGTTACAGTTTTTCAGGAGTAACATATCCTGTGTCCTAAAGTTCACATTTAATGGTATTATCCTATTTGAAACACATAATAGAAAGTCTTTCATTCTTTGATTCAACTGACTGACATGTATGGAGGTGCCTTGGAAGTTCATCATTTCTTGAAATTTAGTAAAAACTATAAGCAACTTCTGATCTCAAATAACATAGGTTATGTTTTTGTTCTGGGATGGCAGGAAGGAACAATCAGAGATAGATGTGAGTTCTGGATTCTACGTTTTGTTTGGATCAGGTAATTGTTTGCCATTCAGTCAGTAGATCTTTTGTGGTTGTGCTTTTAGGTTTTACATTCCATTATTTCCACGGGTTGATTTTTTCTTTGTAGAAGAGCACATATACACAAACTATATCTAATATAGTATGTACAAACAGGTTTGATGCTGTCCTTTATTCTCTCTATCTACATCCTGCAGTCATCACGGGACAAATTAGCAAGGTATATTGTTTTCTCTCATCGTTATTTGAAAGCACATTTTCCTTCTAAATGATAGAATCTGAGCTTCTCGGCAGTGTACTTGAAATGGCCTAGGAGCTTTATTGTTTCATCTGCAATTGTTTCTAGGTTTGTAAGGGAGACTGTTGCAGAAAGCAGCATTCCTGCGGGAGGAGTTGCAAAGGTTGAATGAGGGACCTCAAAAAGTTTCAATACGTGCTGACCCAAAAAGCTGTAAGGTGGTGGTTGTTTTTGACTAACCTGCTAGAGTGACTTATGAGATTGAAATCCTCCAGAATTTGAAGGTCACAAAAAGGTGTTGAAAGTGCTGATAGTCATGTAACAACTAACAAATTGCTTAGATTATCAAGATAAGATCTTCTGTTGTTGAATAGCCGGAAAATTGTATTATGCATAGAAACACAGTCCACACTTACATAGATTTCCAAAATGAATCTATGCGCTATATCCATGGTTGAGTTTTATGGTATGTGGGGTATGCATTTCATCACCGTACTCCGATTACTGCATGCAGTACATAACTTCTGGTTGCCATTAAATCTTGGCTACTTCAACAGTACAGATCTTCCATCATCATCAAATGAAATCAAGCTTCGTTTTTTCTTTTTTTCTTTTAAAAAAAAAACCCAGAAACGCATTATTTAAGTTTCAAAGAATTAAGTTCTCTCATTGACTAGGCATAGACCAGGGTTGTTGGTGGGTCATCAAGCTGGGCTAGTAGGTCTACCAGATTGATCAACTGTGCAAGGCTGGGTAGGTCGTCAAGCTAATTCACCGAGTCCGATCTTCAGCTGGTAGGTCATAATCACTTTTAGCAGCAATGGTAGCTCAGACCTATCTGAAGCATCAACATCATCGGGCTCAAGGGCCTCCACGGTTGTGCTTGTTGTGTCTTGGCCGGCAGACCTTCTGTTGAATAACATGTTTCCAGATGTCTCACTAAGTATTTTTTTTTTACTTGGTTTTTTTAAAGGTAACAAAATGACAACTGATCTAAAAAACTAGTAAAAATTTCATATTTTTCTTTTTCCTATAGATGCTTCCATTTCCTATGAGATTGCAAGTCAACGATGTTAGTTAATTAGTGACGAAGATGGAGAATTCAATGATGCTCCTCTAATCAAATCACTAAGCATATATTTCTTGTTTAATTGGTTGAGATTAGCTTATAGTAATCATCATTCGACCCCCTAACCACAAGTCACAAGAAAACTTTTGTTGTTAAGTGAAGGGTCTAAAGCTATCATTAAAGTGTAAAGGACAAACTCCATTTACGTTTTCCTCCAAGAAATAAAAGGATTGGAATCATGGAACACTGCTCGACTTAACCCTAACTAAACTAGCAGTTGCTTTGTTTGCTACCCAATTTTTGACACGTACGGATGCTGCTGTGAGAATTCAAGGCAGGCAGGAGCACTTAGGGTTGACAAAAGGAAAAGTGCTATTTGTCATATCATGAGTAGCTCACACTCACAGGACCTTATATGGCTTCAAGATAATATATATATATAGAGAGAGCATAAAAGTGATAACCCACTAGTTACAAAATTATATTACATGGGTGACATAAAGTGGAAAGACATTGGAGAGTTGGTTGGTCCCCATTACTGTTTTCCCCTTCTTTTTATTCTTTTTTGGCCTCAACAAGTTCATCAGCTTCCTGGTACATTGTACTCTCCGAATTGCAACATGTGTACATTACTACTTCTGCATTAACGCGTACATATTCGGTGGAAGTATACATGAAACCTCGAAGTGTGTGTTCAGTGTTAGGATAATTTTTGTTGTTATAATACTTAAAAATATGTTTAAAAGGGATTATAAATTATAGTTTTTTTTTTTTTGTAATTAAGATCATTTGTTTGTTGAAAAATAATTATTTTTTTAAAAAAAATTTAGGAAAAAAAATTCTAGAAAAGTATTATTTCATGTAAAATAAGCTGGAAAATAACTTATTAAAATTTAGTTTTTTCAAATTTATTAAAATAATAAGGAATAAATCTTACAAATTAAAAAGCTAAATGAGAATGAAATTGAAAAAAAATATAATTTTATAAATTATCTCAAATAAAATAAATAATATTCAAAATAATAGAGATCAAATCTAAAAAAATAAAAGATGAAGAAATTAAAATAATAATAATAATTAACATTTCATAAATTATTTCAAATAAAATAAGTAACAATAAAAAAATAAGGATAAAATTTGATAGATAAAATTTTTTAATAAAAAATGATAAGAGAAAAGCAAATAATAATTATAAAAATGAGAACTAAAGTTATTATAAAAATTAAATTTTAAGAGATGAAATTAAAAAATAAATATTCAAAATAAAATATATATAGCAATAAAAAATTTAAGGATCAAATTTGATATAATTAACAAATAATATGATATTTCTAAATTTTTTATAACTTCCGGAAAGTGTTTTTCGCCTAAATTTTCCAGAAAAACACTTTCTTGAAAACCAAATCAAATTTTTCTTTAACTGAAAAGTGCTTTATATTAATTAACCTTTTCAATATCAAACAAACACAAAAAAAACTTCAAAAAATAGTTTTTCAAAAACTATTTATAAGAAACCAACCTAGCCTAAGATTTTAAGAAATTTTTTTTTAATAAGATCGATGTAAACCTAAGAGATCTACTGTATTCTGCACTCATTTATCAATAAAATTTTATTTTATTTCTTCTTCTTTTTTAAATCTAAACAGAGTGGTATACTAATACTTGTGAGAGAAATAAATGTTAGTTTGTACTGAAGCTGGAATGTGGGTGGTTCACCTTACTTATTTTTGTTTTCATTATCAGGGTATATTCTAAAATAAGTTTTCATATTGAAATTAAGTTGTTAGTATATTATTTTTTTTAATTATTAAGATTTTTTAATTTTCAAGGACTTATGAATGAATTTAATATACAATTTAATAAAAATAAATGTAATTTTAGATCTTATCATTAAATTAAATTGAAATTTTATCAGATTATTTTATATGCGGAATTGTAAGTTTATTTTTAAATTGCAAGTCAGGATGCTATTCGAATTGAAACCCTCCTCGCAACAAATTATGAGTTCCTTGGAACCTCCCTGGTTAATATGCTGTTCATCTTTCAACAAAAAAATAAAATAAGATCTCAGTCTGGCTACGGTGCCATGGGCTACGAGCCATGTGATGGCCATTTGTGAAACCATTTCCATAGTTCATTTTGAATTTTGAGCCGCACTTGGTTTTAATGTTATTGTAATCTTCTTGGCATTATCACCGGAGGAAGGAAAAAAAATAATTATCAATAATATTATTAATAAAATAATTTTGTTGGTAATTTATAATTATAATTACTGATAAAATATTTTTTATTTGTAATTTAGTTATTATATATCGACGAAATACTTTCGTCAATATATACTGATAAAATTATAAATAGGATATTCAGAATTTAAAAAAAAAAGTTTGCTGACGTGTAAGTTTTTACGGGTAATTTTACCGATAGACTCACCAAGGGATTCAAACCGAGATTTCCGTATAGTAATGTAACTGATTTACCATCCGAATTGCTGACAGAAGCACCGATAAAAGTAATGTATTGGTAATTCCATTAACAAAAGTTAATAAATAACCATTTTGTCGACCCTCTCCTTCTCTATTTCTCCATTTTCTCCCCCTTTTCTCTTTTTTCTCCCCCATCCCAACTCTCCCCTTCCAAACTACAAACATCAAGCCCCTTAAAAAAAAAAAATCTCCATCTTTTCAGCACAAGTCATATTTTTTTAAGTTTTGTGATCACAGTATTCGTGTTCTGATTTACCACTGGATTTTATAATTTTTTGTAAGTAATTCTATCTTTTTTAATTTTAACATTTAAATATCAATTTTATTATTTTTTTAGTATATATATTTTGTTAGTATATGCACATGTTTTATTGTTATTTCTTAAACAAACTTGTAATATGTGAATATATAATTTTATACTGTTATGATTGGTTTTAGATTTTGTTAAATTTTATTTTTTTGTAAATTGTTGAAAGTTTATTGAATTACCAAATTACATGTGTTGTGGTGAAATAATTAATAACTTGTTTAATAAGTCCACTTTAATTTTCATCAATACTATTACAGAGTTGTAATTTCTGTAAATTTATATGTATAAATTTGTATGAATATTGATAATTGATAATGAATATTTAATATTTATAAGAATTTATAACTAGTTTGTTGGATAATCTCGAGGTAAACCAATATTTTTATAAATTTATTTATCTAACATAGTTAATTAATACATATTATCATCGTAATTTTATAGAGATTCAATAGAAGTTATGGATCATCATTCATAGATGTATTGAGATTCACCTCAAGGATTATAGAAGATGGATTATTGTAACGGGGTTCGAAGTTTTATTAATTTTACAACATCTATTCCCAGAAATTTTACTGGAGGTAGTATTAGGTGTCCATATAAGAAGTGTCAAAATAAAAAGTATTTGCATCCAGATATTGTAATGATGTATTTTCTACACAAAGAGTTTATAGAGAAGTATCGGTGTTTGTATGCAGATGGAGAAGTATTTGTTAGTAATAGGAGCATCGTAGAAAGGGTGGTTGGGTCAACTTCTAGTGCTAGCAATGTGTATGAAGTTGCAAATGACAACACCAATTCTTATAGGAATATGGTTACGAATATAAAGAGAATGAATCAAGGTAATGTCAGTTAAGTTCTAATAGTAGAAAAGAACCTAATGTAGATGCATATGCACATGTTTTATTGTTATTTCTTAAACAAACTTGTAGTATGTGAATATATAATTTTATACTGTTATGATTGGTTTTAGATTTTGTTAAATTTTATTTTTTTGTAAATTGTTGAAAGTTTATTGAATTACCAAATTACATGTGTTGTGGTGAAATAATTAATAACTTGTTTAATAAGTCCACTTTAATTTTCATCAATACTATTACAGAGTTGTAATTTATGTAAATTTATATGTATAAATTTGTATGAATATTGATAGTTGATAATGAATATTTAATATTTATAAGAATTTATAACTAGTTTGTTGGATAATCTCGAGGTAAACCAATATTTTTATAAATTTATTTATCTAACATAGTTAATTAATACATATTATCATCGTAATTTTATAGAGATTCAATAGAAGTTATGGATCATCATTCATAGATGTATTGAGATTCACCTCAAGGATTATAGAATATGGATTATTGTAATGGGGTTCGAAGTTTTATTAATTTTACAACATCTATTCCCAGAAATTTTACTGGAGGTAGTATTAGGTGTCCATATAGGAAGTGTCAAAATAAGTATTTGCATCCAGATATTGTAATGATGCATTTTCTACACAAAGAGTTTATAGAGAAGTATCGGTGTTTGTATGCAAATGAAGAAGTATTTGTTAGTAATAGGAGCATCGTAGAAAGGGTGGTTGGGTCAACTTCTAGTGCTAGCAACGTGTATGAGGTTGCAAATGACAACACCAATCCTTATAGGAATATGGTTACGAATATAAAGAGAATGAATCAAGGTAATGTCAGTCAAGGTCTAATAGTAGAAAAGAACCTAATGTAGATGCAACAAGGATTTTTAATTTGTTGAAAGATTCCACAACATTATGGGATGGCTGCATGAACCACAATAAATTATTAATCGTAGCATAAATATTCACTATTAAGTCAAATCATGGGTTGAGTGATGTTTAGTATGAGACAATTATTGAATGGGTGAAAAGCATTTTACTTGAAGGGAACAAGCTGAAAGAGAACTTCTATAATGTAAAAAAGGGAACAGGCTGAAAGAGAACTTCTATAATGTAAAGTCTATGATGAAACCCCTCGATTTAGGATACCAGAAAATTAACATGTGCCCTAACTTCTACATGTTATACTACCTTGAAAATGCTTAGTTGACTCAATGCATGATATGTGGGTATTCCCATTACAAACCCAGAACTGGTAGGGGAAAAACTCTAATGATATATAAAAAAGTTAGATACTTTCCAATCATACCTAGACTGCAAAGATTATTCATGTCACCAAGGATTACTGAATACTTGGCATGGCACTAATCACATGATGTGGTTGATGGAGTGATGATGCATCTTTCTAATGACAAAGCGTGGAAATACTTTAACAGTATGCATCCTCACTTTTCAGCTGAATAAAAAAACATGCATCTTAGGATATGTATATACATATTCAACCCATTCAATTCATTTGCCACTCCTTATTCTTATTGGCTAGTCATACTTACGGTCTATAACTTGCCACTAGAAATGTGTATAAGGCCGGAATTCATGTTTTTATCTATTGTCATACCATATTTAAGCAACCTGGGCTGAAATATAGATGTGTTTCTTCAATTATTGATTGAGGAGTTGACGTAGTTATGGTCCTCCTAAGCTTTGACTTATGATATATTGAGAAAATATAATATTATCTTAAGGATGACTTTAATATGGATTATTAATGATTTTTCAGCTTATAGAATGTTTTATTATTGCACGCATGTAAAATTAGCATATCCATACTACATGGAAAACAACAAGACATTCACGCTAACAATCAGAGGTAAAAATTTTTGTTTTACTGTCACTATCGTTTCCTGCCACCGAATCACAGGTATAAAAGGAACATAAAGGATTTCTTTGTTGGTAAAGTTAAGAAGGATGTTGCATCCCTACGTCTTTCTGGTGAAGAATTGCATGATGTTGTATTAGAGTACGATGACATTATATTTGGTCTTCAATCAAGTAAGCAAATGTTTTCTAATTTTGGTTTGACCCACAATTAGGTAAAGCAAAGTATCTTTTAGGAGCTTCCTTATTGGAAGACCAATCTTCTCTGCCATAGCCTTGATATCATACACATAAAAAAGAACGTGTTTGAGAATATTTTCAACATCGTCAAAGATATAAAAAAAGAGACAAAAGACAGCATCAAGATTATATTAGATATAGCTTTGTTCTATAACCATAAAAATATGAAGTTGGTTTGTGATATGTTACGGGTCACAAAACCAAGAGCAACCTTCATGTTAGATAAAAACACATAACTACTACTCTATAAATAACTTAAAAGTCTATGTTTCTCCAATGGACATGCCTCAAACATATCAAGATTGGTTAATACGAAGGAATGCAGATTGTATGGAATGAAGAGTCATGAGTGCCACGTGTTTATGCATACACTCATCTTATTAGCTTATCGTGATTTGTTGCCAAAAGGGATATGGGATGCACTTACGGAGATTAGTTATTTTTTTAGAGATATATGCTTCACCAAGTTGAATGTTGATCACATTAAGAGGCTTGAAACAAATATCATTGAGATACTATGCAATCTCAAAATGAAATTCCCTTCATCATTTTTTAACTCAATAGAGCATCTCTTCATACATCTACTATTTGAGACAAAAGTTTGCAAGACCGGTCTAGTATAGATGAATGTACCTATTTGAACGGTTAGATATTTCTACTTGCATTGTAATTGGTATATAAAAGTTTTTTCTTTTTTTAATTAAGAATATTTGATCATTTTAATGCAGGTACTTGTTAAGAATAAGATGCATAATGAAGCTTTGATGTGAGGCCTATATTATTGAGAAGATCTCAACACTTATCTCATACTATATCGAACCTCATCTAAAAATAAAAATCAATCATGTTCCATGGCATAATGATGGCAATGAAGTACCTTTCAATGAGAATTTATCAATATTCTCCAATCCTGGACGATCCATACCTGAAAATACTGTAAGGAGAAGATTTTTATCAGAAATAGAGTTCAGACAAGCACACAATTATGTGTTATTTAACTATGATGAGTTGAAACCTTTTATTCTATAAGTATATATATGTATTACTAATTAAAGTTTATTAATAATATACTATTTATATATTGTAATATCATAAACTTGTTTATCCCTTAAGGGCAACATCGATAATATTTAATATATAATAACTCACAACTGACCAAATCTCAGATCTTTCAATTACAAGATGAATAATTTACCATGTGGTTCAGAACACATGTAAATACTATCTCAAAACTCATTATCACTTATAAAATTATTGTATGCATGTCATTATGAAATTCTCATTTACTATTTATTGTTGTACATTACATACAAAGTTTATCAATACAAAAGGAGTTCTGCTAAGTCATTGTCTTCGCTAAACTTAGGCCCTGAAAGAAACGTTAAGTGCTACAATGGGTATTTTATCAATGGATATGTGTTCTATACTAAAAAATACAGGCATGGAAGAAAGACATACAACAATGGTGATTGTGTTAAGGGATCGACTAATAGTGAGTTAAAAGTTGACTACTATAGTAGATTAGAAGAGGTCGTCAATTTGCAATATTATAGCGAGCAAAATAAAATATTTTTATTCAAATGCTATTAGTATGACACGACTAACAGAGGAATTAAAGTTGATCCTTACTATGGTCTGGTTGAAATCAACTTAAAAGGTAGACTTTGCAACGTAAACGATTTCTTTGTTTTCACAAAGCAATGTCAATAAGTTTATTGCACATACAGCCTTTCATTTAGAAATAATCAAACAAGAGTTGATTGGTTATCTGTTACAAAAACAAAACCCAGGGTTTGTTTCGTGGTTATTCAAGATAAGAACGAAGACATAAGTATGCAAGATGGAGTCTTTCAAGTTAGTGAGTTGGTTGAACCATATCAAATTGCTTTTTCGATTGACTTGGAGGACAATTCAAATTTTCATGTTTTCAATGATAGTCTTGTTGATGTTTATGCAGAGGAGTTGAATGTTGTTTTGAGCTTTAGCAGACAAGTAAATATCAATAAAAATGATGATGATATTCATATTGAAGATTGCGATGAAGGTGATGACTATTCAATTGATGATGAAGAAAAAAAATTCTGACCAACTATTAGAATGAAACAATGTGTAGAACATTTTTTTCATGTGATATATATTATGGATGATATATTTTGTAATAAAAAATATTTATTTTATAAGTTTGTATTATTTAAGCACTATTGTTATTGTTTTGCGCGATGGACAGATTATTTAAGTGTTTGCAACCGCGATGGACAGATTATTTAAGTGTTTGCAGCAAGGTAAATAAGCAATATAAACATAATCTTTCTTGCTAACTACACTATCACCAACGTCCATACCGACAGGTAACAGTCCATCAATGTCTCATAATAGCCTCACTGGAAATGCCACAATAATCACTAACGACATTGCGGACAAATAACAGTTCATCGACATTTCACAGTAACCTTACTGGAAATGCCACAATCATCACTAACAACTTTGCAGGCAAATTTATTTCATTGGCATTTTACAAAGAATGGTGGAAATGACACACTCACTGATGAATTTGCAAATGAAATACAGTCCATCAATATTGGTTGATAGTTCTTAATCACCGACAACCTCACCGATGAACAATACAAATTCCAAAGTGCAGTGTATTAAATGCATCTCTGACCACGTGCAGTCGCCGATGAAATTACTAATAGCCCACAAAAAATATGGAAGGTAATTAAAAATTCTAGTGTGAAATTCGAAACATACCGGAAGGTAATTAAAAATTCTAGTGTGAAATTTGAAACATACCAATGGATTTTAGAAACATCACCAACAGAATAATTAAAATTAATATTATTTAAATGTTCGTCGGTGATTTAGACGGTGAGTCCATCAGTAAATCTGCAATCTAAATCCCTACGACCACCCCTTCAATTTATTTTTTCATCTACTCTATTTTTAAAGTTTTGTTTTTTCCTTTCATTTCCTTTAAAATTTTCATCTGCTTTGACATTTTTTGCTTATAATTTTTAGTTCAATCTGTAACAAGTTAAAAGGTATGCTCTTCCTCTTCTTCATTTGCTTTAAGATTTTATTTTTTTATTTTTTCATTGTTTTTTGTTATTTTTGTTATGAATTTGCAAAAGAGAAAAATATTTGAAAGTATACTAATGTGTTAGATATTGTAGAATTGTGATAATTATTGTGTGAGATTATGGTTTATAATGATTTGGTAAGAAAGGAAAATTCACATGTTTAAATTTAAAGGAAACTTAAAAATGTTATGTTTATGAACTTTAAGAATATATAATAGCTAATAAAGAATGATGTTTCTTTTATTAATTAATTTTGGAGAAATTATGTCTTTGGCGATGAAGTTATTACTTTGTAATTTATTGTACATATTAAAGCACGTAAAAAAAGATAAAATTTATGAACATTTATGGAAGTGTGAATGATTAGTATGTGTAGAAATAATTAAAATGACTTGTTAGAAATATTTGATAATAAATTTGATGATTTATACAAGTTTTACATAAACTAGGATTATGAGGTAAAAGTAACGAAGAAAGGCATAAATGATTAAATTGTGGTTAATAGATATAAGATGAAGAATTATGGTTTAACTATGGAAAAATCATGTTTATTTAGGAAGTGTAAATATGTTGATGGTATGTTGTAATTAATTAGAATTTTTAATTGAATTGAAATATATTTATTTATAATGATTTTGTTTTTAGTATATTGCAACATGATGAGTTGAGTTTAAAGGGAATATTTTGTGTAATGGTTCTACTAAGATTTAATGTGTCTAAAATTAAGGCACATTGGAACTATAGATAAGGTTATAATGAAAAGAATCTTGTTGTTACGTGAGATGTTGTAACAAGTAGGACATTATGATAAGCATTTTTGGTTTGTAGAATATGGCTAATTTGATTTAACTATATGGTGTTGGTTAACTAGGCAATTTTCTTAAGTTTGGCTAGTTATGCTATTGTCAATTTTATTTTAGTATGATTTTTTGGGTTTTCTTGTTTTTATTTGATTTTGGCTATTGTTAATATTTGAAAATTTGAAAAGTTTAGATAGTCTCCGGTATATGAGAGGTGCTGCAGATTTATTTTTTTACAATCGAATTTAATTACATAATTATTTGTGTAAATGCGTATAATGAAATCAATAGCTCATCGCTCATATACGGTCATAGCTAGTTCTTCTAACAGTAAGGATGACATATTCTTGGATGCCTATCAAGAAAAGGCACATGCACCGTCACCCGATGCTACCTCTTCTAGCGCAGTTTTACAGCAAAAAGGTGGAATGCTTTCGCAGTAGAATAAATTAACCTGCAAGTATGAGGCATAATGGAAGGACGTCCTTTCAATGTGAATTTGTTTTGGTTTTAGTTTTTTTTTTATTTAATTATAACATAATTTATGAATAACTAATCAATATTTTGTTAATTTAATTTTTTTTTAAGTTCACAAACATTGAGGTCGTCCGAGTAACATCATCGATGTTTAAATCATCAATGGAGATTCCATTATTTCAATGGAGTCAGTTGTCCAGATATCCTGAATGATATCTCAAATCGATGCATGGTTTGATAGATTTAAATCAAATCGATGCATGGTTTGACAGATTTAAAGTTAGTGTTAATTTCTAATTTCCAGCATATTTAATAAACTATTAATATAATTGTAAATAAATTATTATTTTTATTTAAAATTAATTATTTATACATAGGATAAATTTAGTTAGGACAGTGCGCATGACATTGTTATAAGGAGGGTGTGGTAAAGTCACGCGACAACTAGTTAACATAAAATATAATACAATATTTTAAAAAAAAAAATGTTTCAAAATCTAATTTCTCACTATGGAAGTAGGTTGCATGATTTTTGGTATGAAGCACAAAAAAAAAAAACAAACAGTTTTTGGTATGAAGCACAAAAAAAGACAAACAACAATGCAAGAGATAATGGTTTCCAAGGCTGGAATGACGTGGTGGTTTGGAAAGATTTCAAACCACTATACATCCTGAAAGATATATGACCACAATATCTTGCACACATGACCTCTGAGCAGTTCACACGATACTCATAGTCCGGTGTTGGCAACCAAAACCGATGAATTCATGGCTTGGTGACAACGCATACCAGCGGCTCCGTTTCATTTATTGTATATGCGAAACATATGGTAAAATTAATTTAAATAAAATATATCATTAAATCATTTGTTGTTACTTAATTAATTTTTTCCTTACAAACTACGTCTCTTGGACGTGAGCCAAGCCTAATTGAACTGTTTGTTAAGACATATATGCAGAATCAAGACCGCCAAAAGAGGATGCAGCAGTTTGTTTAAAACCGCGCTCAATACTTTGTGGTATATTTGTTCAACTATTTTATTTTGTAAGTTATTATTTTTATTGAATTGAATATGATGATTTCTTTTTCATTTTTAGGAGACTTATAATAGCCAGTTGAAGAAGAGATATGGGGACGATCTTTTAACCCATCTGAATTTTGATTCGAATTTGTGGATGGAGGTAGGATCATTTGGTGGACCCAATAAAAACCGGGTGTAAGGGATCTTCGACATTACGGTTGAGAACTTATGGTTGGCCCATGGTGTCTCAATTGTTAGGAGCTCCAAATTAGTATCAAGCACCCAATTTGAGGATATCATGGTCTTGAAACAACACACGGCTAATCTCACTGAGAAATACGAGTAACTCTCGGTGAATTTTGAACAACTCTACCAAATGATCATGAACATGACTTCACAGAGTAGTGATACATGTCGACTCTCTTTTTGGCTGTATACAACCAGCCTCCTCGTCGTCCTCCAGCTCTATCATTGTGCTAATTTAATATTTTTTGTTGAAACACATTCAATTTATAATGAATATTATTTAACTTTATTTTTTTATTTTTGATGTTTAATAAAATTTTATTTGCATAATTGGTTTTTTTACTATTAATTTATATAATTTAATATTATTTATTTTAAATAATTTTTAAAAAAATTTAGATATGCACTAATGGATTTACAAAAGGAATGTATCCATCGACATTTGACAAAGAGTAGGAAATGCCACCATCACTGATAAATTTACAGACGAATAACATCTGTCAGTATTTCACAGTAGTGTTGTGCAAATGCCACAATCACTGACTATGTTACAAAAAAATAAAGTTCGTCAGTATTTCACAGTAGCTTGGTGTAAATGTCATAATCACTGATGAATTTACATATGGAGTAAGTTCATCGACTTTTCATAAAGTGGTGGAAATGCCACACTCAACAACAAATTTACAGAAAGATATTGTCCGTCAGCATTTAACCGGGAGCTGAAAAATATTGACTAGATATGCCACTATCATAGACGGATTTATTTTATCGGTATATTTCAAGCGAGAATGTTTTTTTTTCCACACAATTTCCATTTATAAAACCATCAATAATTTTTTTAACCGACAAACTTAGCAATGGAACCTAGTATTATCGATGAAAAGTAAAACGACCAATGTTTTTCATCGGTGATTTTGTTGATAAAAAAATTATCAATGAACTCTAAATCACATACCAATAAAATAATTCTGACAATAAAACTATGAAATTTTACAGTGTATGACAAATCCTAGTTCACTGATTGAATAAATTTTAATTATTCATCAAATGAGATATTATAAACTAATGTCTACATAAAATTAAATTAATTCCCTCTCCCACATGGTAAGGAGAGCGGTATTCTCAAGGAAATTGATATTCGGATAGACAATCAAACAACACTAGTAATGTGTAACACTTTGTTAGAATTAATGCACTCCAAATACCATAGTTTATAAAAGAGACCTGGATGGTGTTGGTTATGTTCCGGGTTAGCTGAGGTGACCTGAAGTTTTATTTTTAAAAAAATAAATATAATATTATTTAAAAAATTAAAAAAAGTTAATGGGTTTTGACCCGTTCTTTTTAGAGCAGATCGGGTCATTAGTTAACTCGAGGGATTTGAATCAATTCTCTTTATATATTTGTTGAAACCTAACCTAATCGAATCCCTATGCCACCTGAATCATGATTCAACCTATCAGGTCGGAAAACCGCGAAACTGCTTTGATTAAAATTCTAAAAAAAGATTAACAAGCTGAGACTTTAGCACTGTTTCACAACTGCAGACCGCATATGCTTTTAATTTGGTTGGTTAAATTTGGTATCTTTCGTACAAATATTGAAGGGGTTGGGATCCCTTTTGCTGGCTGGTCCCAAATACTGATTTATATGCACTGATGCACGCCCTGCAAAAATGATGTAAAAGTAGACTCCATGAATCCATGCTTGTGTCTTTGTTAATCCAACAAAATTAAAGAAAGTGATAAATCCAAAAGACAGAATAGAAACATTGCATATGGTTAGTTCTAGACATGTTAAAGAGGTAGGGTACTTTGTACAATGTATGGTTTAGACTTAGTTGTGTCGGTATTTAATGGAAGTATGCTGGCTGCTACCACATTGTCCATTTTGCTTTGGATTGTTTAATTTATTTGAACTCAACTAATTTTATTATACTTTATTAAAAAAATTGTTGGTAATATGAAAATTTCTTTCACACGAGCGCACACACTCAAACACATACATAGTTATTTCATGTTATGAATAAAGAGATAAATACAAAAATTAAATCAAGAAAATTCTTTTTTGTTTCAAATTTGTTTATAAACTATTTCCTTCAACAGTTTTTCTTTATTTAAGCATTAAGCTATCTTTAAATTTGTGATTCTCATGGAGGGGGGGGTGGGGGGGGTGGGACCCTTTCCACTGAAAATAAGTATATTGTTCTTGCTAAGTACATGCCTCATCAACAAGACCAAAAAGCTATCCCAACCCTTCATCACATCACAACCAAACCAAAAATAGGAATAGCCCGAATTCATTGCAAGACACCCGAACATTAGTCACGAAAACCATTAATTCTTGAAGATTTTCTAGTGTCTGTCTTTGAGAAAGAGTTTGCGTGAGATGATTTATTATTTATTTTGATAAATGAAGGGGTTTAAAATCCAAAACAAAATAAAAAACTATATATACATTAATTATAGGAGGGATAGTTACCCTATTCATATCCTGATATAGAATGACAGAAATTCTTGTGGGAATGAAATCAAGAAAATGCCCACCAATAGCAGAAAAAAGTCCTTGATTAACTAACTAATAAGTGAAGCAGTTGCCCTTCTCTATAAAAATGTTAAGGACGAAGCACTCAATCAATATGAAGAAGCTGTAGGAGTTCCTGAAACAGTGATTACTGAGTAATTAAAGCATAATTCAACAATTATATTACAATACAATGATCTTTCAAATAATCTGAAACACATTGACTTGATATTAGCTTCATTTTCTTGATCTTATATATATAATACAATATGCAGTACATTAAAAGTAAAAATTATAAATAACAAACATATTTTAAGAATCTTTACTCAAAGCATTTGGTTAATCAAACTTCTTGTTTCTCTCTATTCAATGCTTCATTAATAATTTATGGTATTTTAAAATCTCTTATACTTTATGTTTCAATGTAATATTCATTTCTAATGCGTGGAAAAATATTGATTTTTTTATTATAAATATTAATATGGATTGATATGTGCTAAATTGATCCAAGTGATTTTTTTTGGATGCTCATTAGGTTTTGGAAATTTAATAGGAAATAACTCTCTCTAATTAAATTATAAAAAACTCTAAAAGGTATAAAAAAATATTTTTCTCGCACACATTGTAAACTCACACTCATGAGCTCTGTGAACTCATAGTGACTATGAGTATTTTCTTAATCTAGGGTCTAATTAGAGACTAATTTAGTTAAATTTATTAAAAAAAATAATAAAATTAAAAGACAAAGAACTAAAATGAGCCATTAAGATAAGAGAAGATGAGTGCATGTTTTGAAATGATTTGCAAAACGTTCAACTTAATCTTCATTCTTTACTCATTACAAGGATTAGGTCCCTCTAATTTTTAAAGTTTCAATAAAAATTAATTTTCATCCAAAATTTTATTTTTTTTATTTTTTTAGTTTTTAGTTTGAGAAAAGAGAAAGAAAATCACCGAATTTTGATGGTAAAAAAAATATCGTTGACACTGAATTTAGCCACAAAACAATTCATCTTTGTGTAAAATAGTTTCCTTTGTTGAAGGGAGATCAACTTACGTTTTTTTTTTTAATCATGAAAGTGCATAAAAATATATCTAAATTTAAAAATATTTTCAAATTGATTTCAGGTTTTGAGATTTTTTGGGTATTTTGAGACCACTAATGAGTTTATCAGTATACCTGAAATATGTTTTAGGTGATTTAGATCAAAATAAGTTTTGAAAAATAAGATTTTAGATAAAAAAAACTTCAACCCTAATTTTTCCACCATATAGTAGTTGGGATACAAGAAAAATTAGATAACGTATTGTCTGATTTAATTTTTTAAAAAAACAAATTAAGGTGGGTTCCCTGCCGAATGTGCAATAAAAAAATTAAGGGCCCATGTATTCAGGCTCTTACTAAATAGATCAAGAGCATTGGCTTGATTTATCATGTCTGTCTAATATCATATGATTTTTTTTATTTTTTTTTAATTGATGCCTTATTTATATGTCCTTTTTTCAAAATAATCTTTTAATTTATATTTAAAAGCTCATTTTCTCTTTTATTTTGTTTATTTAGTTTCTTTTAAATAGAAGTTATTTTTTAATTATTTTATATGTATTTATTTTTTGAAGAAATTATTTTCATTCATCTATGGTTTTTTCTTTTTTATGTTTTATATAATAAAAATATTTATTTTTAAATAATATCTTTAATATGTATAACCTTACACGAAGCTTTTTTTTTCCCTTTTATCTTATTTAATTAATTTCATATGTATCTATTCTTATTACTAGTTGATTAAAAAAAATTAAATTTTAGTAAATAAAATCATTAAATACAACCGAGTCAAAAGCTCATGTTGCGTGGTCAAATATTTTAATCCATATATATCTTTTAATTTTTCTATTTTCATCTTCATTTATCATTAATAATTTTTTTAATTTATTAACACATATAATTCTTTATTTATTTAATTATATATATAATGTAAAAATACACGTTAAAAAAAATCTGCATAGATAATTCTTTTAAGAATAAAAATATCTAGTCTAATAGCTAATAATAACTAAATAGATTGTAGTCATTCCACAAAAACTACTATGATATCAAATTGCTATCGTTTAAACTTAACATGATCCTCCATGCAACAATTATTGGAGTGCAAATTAACCTAGAATCAGTCCTCCAACATTACATAAATCTTCTCGATTGAGTCATCTTACTACCAAATTATAAATTGGATCCTCCATCTATATACATTTCTTCCTGTGAATACTCATATCAAAGTAATCGGAGATCGACGTCGCAAAGTAGTACTCGTGTTAATCATTTCTTTTCTAACAAACCCTATTTTTCTCAAGTCTTGGAAGTGAAGAAACCCTAGGAGTGTTCGATTTAAGAAACTATATATAGTTGGGGGACTAATATTGAGTCTTGCCCATTTTCATAAATAAGGAACATTGCATTATATCGATGATCCAAGCTTGCTTTTCTGACGGTGATGCTTATAGAAAGATCCCCACAGTTAATCTGTAGATGCAGAATGTTCAAGTTACTGAGTTCGTTGAATTCTCATTGGCTGCTATGTGGAAGGAAACCCCCCCTACATTGGGCTATGATGAGGCTACACAGACCGGGTAGAACAAATAATAGAAGTTGTCCTCATTTAAGCCTGATAAAAACTAATAATTAGGGACCAATGTGGGTGGAAAAGGAGACATTAACATGATCATTATCATTGTGCTTTTTGCAAACCCATATAATTGAAGTGCAAAGAAGCAATGGGAAGAAAGGTAACTAGGTGAATAATTAGACATGATGATAAACCCTTTTTTGTTTCTATTTTATTAGTGCCCATGACCAAGGAAAAATGGTGCTTAGCCATTTACAGTCTCTTAAGCACCATTCCTGCTAACTCAAAATGCCATTAACACATAATGCTCTTCTAAAAGCAGCCTCTCCTAGGTGTAAAGAACAAAAGTGATTAGCAACAAACATATCTTGTTAGCTTGGTATAATTAATAATCTAAGTATAAAGCCCAATCACATGAATGGAACGTCTTAATCAATATTTTTAAAGACTAAAAAAGGCGCTAATCAAATCATCATCTTGTGCTATTTGTCATCATAGCATAATGTTTAACGTCGAAGATAATTAGGAACACTATGCAAGTCAAAAAAAGACAGCAAAGCGTTTAAAAGAAGAAATATTCCCTTCCAATTCTAGTCAACGAGTCAACAAACCCTCCATCATCTACCATGGAAAGAAACTCCGTACCTAGGCACAGCTAAGACTAAATCTCCTTTAAGCGTGAATGGGAATCGAAACCCATGGTGTTATGCAAGAGGCAACTTGCAAAAGTTTCTAGCTACCAAAGGCACGATTAAATGAAATTAATAGAGGTTCAAGAGCTACCTTAATTCAAGCTTGATGGGTAGACCATATGGAGTACTGATTAAATTTATAAACTAAAAAGATGTGATCGATTTGGAGTTCGTTTCTTTTGGAATCTTGCTGTTATAATCCAATTTTTATTTTGAGAAAGCAGTAGGATCATGTTGTGCCATGGGCCATTACCTGTGCTCCCTTTTAAATTATTGTTGTTTTTCCTCTCTCTTTTTTTTTTAAAAAAATAAAAATAAAAATTCTAGAGTATGCACTCATCAAGTTAGGTAAATTTCCAATGGAGCATGATTTGATGGTAAGTAAGCATGAAGCCATTAATCATTTTTCACATAAAATGGTTAAGCACATTGACAAAGATAGCGATGCCATATAATGCAGGTTACTGTTAGAAATTAGGGTTTGGCCAAGCTTGCCATAATTAATATTTGGAAGTAGTTCAAAAACCCATAATCATTCTTCGTATAGAGAAAAAATTAAGTGAAAGATTAGAGTTACCAATGGACTGTTGAAAAAAAATGTGTTATATATTTATTTGTCCACTTATAAAATAATTTTTATATTTTAAATATTAATTTTAGATACTTAGTTTTTATATAAAGATTTTATTATTTGTTTCTCTTAGCATCATATGTTAGTCAAATAAAATTTCTCTCTCTCTCTCTCTTATACACACACACACACTTTTCTTTCCCCGTGATAATATCATTGTTTTTTTTCCCCTTAAGAACATCCTTTATTTCTATTAGTATTTTCAAACTTATCTACTATAATTTAATCAAAAACCCATTAGACAGAACAATTTAATTTTTTTTAAACTAATTATCAGTCAACTCTTATTTAGGACTCACTTGTGTGACTTAATAAAAAAACCCACTTGCTGAGAAAAAAAGTTGCCAATAAATCTTCTTTACAGTGCTATCCCACTCCTTAGATATTTTGAATTTTAATAAAAAAAATTTAACCTACACATATGGAAAAATCCAAAAATGATATAAAATACGAGTTATCCTCCATTCAACCCAACGTGAGGAGGACTTGTCGATGCTGGCTTGGTTTTTTTGTTTCCCTTGTGAGATCTTCGTGGTAAAAAGCAGGATAAATACACCTTTGGCCCTTATAGATTGAGCAATATATCATTTTGGAGCCTATTAAAGATTTCGTTCTTATTGTCTCCCTTTAAAATTATTAAGTATCAAATTGTTATAACTATCAAATTATTATAATAACTAGTGCGAAAAAAATAAAAAATGAACACAGATTAATTAGAGATATGTACAAGAACAACCTTCGTAAAAGAGAAATGTATATTTTTAGTAATTAGTTGAATGTTTTGGGTTTTATTGAGACTATTTCGTATTATAGTAATAATTATTTTTAAAAATATTTATTATTTAAAAATATTTTAAAATAATATTTTAAAAAATAATTATTTTTAATATTAATATCAAAGAATCATTTCAACACAATAACTTAAACCGCTAAATGGGGTCAAATAAATAAAAATAATAAAATTTGAATTCATGATCACTTAATTATCAAAACTCTAATATCATATCAAATAATCTTCTTATTCTAATAATTTAAACTGTTATGTAAAATTTTAAAATATAATTTATATTATTTTTTATTAATCAAGATATAAAAATAATATAAAAAAATTAAAAAAATTAATTTGAAAAAAAAACATTTTTTTCTACTAGAAATACTTTTGAGATGTAAAAAAACAAACAAACTATGAAAGCCCTCCTTCCTAATTAATTAATTAATCCAGTAAGGAACTATATATATATATATATTCGTGCAAGTACGATAAAACTAAACATTTGTGAGCATAAACAACACAATGAGCCCATAACCTCATGAGTTTAAATTAAACCAAAAATCTTGAGGTTTTCTTTTTATTTAGCCTTAAAAGTACATAGTCACGTAGCATAGGACAAGGGTTAAAAGATTAAAACAACCAAAAAAGACTCTATGCGTGTTGGGGAGAATCACATCTTTCTTTTTAGTTAGTAACGTGAAAAAATTAAGGGGAAAAGATTAATGCCAAGAATGTATTATTAGAGTAATTTTTTGCCCATGATGCAATAAATTAAAATGATTATCCTGGCATTAAAGAGTCATCGTTCTTTGTTGTTATCTAGCTAATAGCCACGTGACCTCGTTAATTAATTTTCCTTTCTCAACTTGCACAAGTAC
This sequence comes from Populus euphratica, assembly GCF_000495115.2. Lineage (NCBI taxonomy): Eukaryota > Viridiplantae > Streptophyta > Magnoliopsida > Malpighiales > Salicaceae > Populus > Populus euphratica. Next base: position 19,672 of record NW_011500360.1, on the reverse strand, counting down.
CAAAATAGTACGGACATACATATACTGTATGCATGTATATGTATATGTGTGTGTGCATGTATATATCTGTGTGTGAGATTGTGTGATTGTGTGTGTGTGTTTATGCAAGTGCTTGTAGTGGCAAACAGATTCGTCCTCCGATCAGAAATAAGATATACAATTTGGATATGTAAAAGTTATTCGAGAATATATCTTGTACGTTGGAAAAGAAAAGAAAAGGATGAATGAAAGTCGTTGATGAGTCTCATAAATCAACATAAATAAGACTTTTGGAAATGATTTCGATCTTTTAATAAAAAAAAATTAGAGAGAAAGTAGACATTTAAAGAAAAATTGTTAAGGATTGAGATATTTAAATATAAAGAATATTATAAAAAATGAATTAAAAATAACTACGTAATATACTGACTTTTCATGATTATTCGAGGATGTTTATTTCATAATCGAAGAATAGAAATTTTAAAATAGTAAAAATCAATATGATTTAATTTTTAAAAAACTATCAAATCCAAATTTTAAATTCATTCAGTCCTCATCCAAATAAAATGTACCTAGGTTTTATGCACCTAGGTAACCTAAAGTTATGCACTTAGGTTTTATATCTCACAAAATCTAATGATTTTGCCAAACAAGTCAAATCTAATTCCCATTGATAAAAACTAAATTAAAAAAAAAATACATGATACACAAATTCATGTCCCCGACAAAAAAGATCATCTCTTCTCTTTATAATGTGGCATTAGAGCTATTAATTATTAATTATGAGAAGATTTGAAGTGAGAACATTACACAAGAAGAATTACAAACCCTATATTAAATCTTAGTCATTAAGAAAAACAGAAAGATTAAAGGCATGATGATGGAAGGAAGTCCTTTGAAATTATTTCTTTCATGGCTTCATGTGTTAGTTAGTGAGCAATTTGGATTCCCTCTTGGACACAATCGGAGTGTGTCCTAAAGCTCCCAACACCGCCTTGCATGGAGTAATCCTGGCTTTAACCCCCAAAAAATTGCATCAGAGCCGCTCATAGATTCCAAAAGCTATTTAGTTTCTGCTTTTTTTTGTCTTCGTAAAAGCTTAATTCTGGAAGCTGGAAACGCTTGAATACCTTCCTTTCCACTTTGTGGTTATTCTTTGATTACTTCTTTTTCTTATTTAAAGGCACCGATAAGTTTAACAGAGGGGACCGCAAGCACACACCATTAGAGTCCTCTCGAGCTTTTCTCATCCTCGTAAGTGGGATTTTTAATTTATTCCTTGAGAATTCAAAAGGATACTTGTTTATTTATTTACTCGAGGAACTTGAAGGTGGGTCTTCCTTAATTGCACCTAAATTAAATGGCATGACTTAAAATAAACAAAAAAGGTTCAGTGGTCCGGGCTGGCTGGACATGCATCTTGCAAACCTTTGAGCATGATTAACATATTCAACCAGCTGGAAACATTTACAAATCATAGTTTACCATTTCAGTAAAGAAGAGCCAACTCCATTCCTCTTGTTAAGTATTTATTGGAGGGAACGGGAAATTGTGTTTTCTTTTTTTCTGAATAATTATCTCTTTAAAAATTTATTTAAAATAGAGTTGTGTTATTTTAAACAAGAATTGTGTATTTTTAAAGAGTTATATATGATGATTTTGTAAAACAGAAAATTAAAATTATATGGAGAGAATTCTGACAAGATTGTTTTTTTTTTAAATTCTTCTCTTCTACAAACTTTTTTAGCGGAGAATAAGGTATAAATTTTGGTTCTTTGTTTACTATTGTATGTGCTGATAGGAATAAAAAATGAAATAACTTTAAAAAACAATATTGCTATCAATAGGCAATAAATTATTTTAAAGTTAAAGGATTGATTCTTGCCTCTATTTATATCTATTTTTGTTAACAAGTACTATAAATTAACTTTTTTTTTTACATGTTTTATACACACACACATAAACCAGACCCATCAAAGTAAGGAGTAACAACAAGAACCACTCAAATTACAATAGATATGGCCACGTGGGAGTACATTTTACGCAGAAAAGGGGAGGCTTGAATTTCATAAAAATACTAACTGCTTACCAAGGGCTTTGCAGAAATGAACTTGTAGAATGGCAAACGGGGGGCGCAAAATATGATGGTAAATCGTACATATATATCAATTGTATTAAATTTGCCCATCACACAAAGCCTTAAGATGCATGATCATAAACATCTCCTCATGAACATGAACATGAACATGAACATGACAACCTAAAACATTCGTCTTATGAGTTTCGATTCTTAAAAAAAATAAAATAGCAGCTACATATACTAAAATCAAATGTTGTACTATTTCATGAGGCATCCATGATGCAGGCAATGTACCTCAGTGCCCATATTTTATTAGAGAAACCTTTATTCACATAAGAGAACAAAGATGTCCTAACTTGCTGAGGCACAATACAAAAGAAAAGGTAAGAAAATTGTCCTTGGTTTCAATAATCACTGTGTTGAATATATACTCTAATTAATAATTTATTTCTAGGGTCATTGACTTTAAATGGAGGAGGACAGGATTTGACAATCACCATTCGTGGAGATAGCAAAAAATGAAGTGGACATAGCATTCCACATCTACTATTACTATACATTGAAGCTGTAGTTGGAGCAGCGTCATAAATCATTCAAGACCTAGGGATCTACAGGTCCATGCTTTTTAGATCCTTTGTTTTTTTTCATGTCCCAATGCAACCATTTTCTCTGCTCTAATTCCATCCTCTCTGCAAAGCAATAGTTCCAATGCCATGGCCGAGGATCCCTGACCAACAACCTCTTCACCATGACTGTACACAGCTTTGGAATTTGTAAATATTATTTAGGTATTTTGTCTGTTTTTCATTTACTCTGTAATATATACTATATGCAATATTCTTAGGGGTATGCTTACGTATAATGAAAACAAACAAAGATTTCGCTGCTCATATTCTTCTTGTGGTGTTGTTTCTTTTTTGGCATTGCAGTTGTTTGTGTAAGCAAGCGAAGACTGAAGGACCCATCTTTGGAACTGGTCTGTTTTTTGTGTTGTTAGGTTAATTTGTTTACTGATCTTGTCTCTATAGCTAGCAAGCAAACATGTGCCCTGGTAGTGGTGGCAGTGATACAGAATCTCGAGGGGTTATAATTTGTGATGATTTGATTTCAAAAAATGGAGGAGGAGGAGACTACAAGAATGAAGATACAATGAGAGTAAGAGAAGAGGTCATGTTTGTACATGGTCTTCTCAGACGGTTTAGTGTCAATGGAAATGCAGGAAGGTTGCCACTGCAAGAGGCAAGTTTTCCCCTCTCTCCCTCTCCATATCTCTCTCTCTCTCTCTCTCTCTATTTATGTGTGTGTGGGTCTTGCTTGTGTATGCATTTCTCCTTTTCAAGAAGTAATGTCTTAGTCTTAATGACATTAGTGAAATTGAATTGGGGGACATACTGCTTGTTTCTAAACAAGGTAGCAAGCCTCCTCCTCCTCCTCCTCCTCCTCCTCCTCCTCCTCCTCCTCATTGAAATAGGTGTCCAAAAAAGGTTAACTTTACTCCTTTCCAATCCTCAATCTTGGCTGTCATCGTTTGTGTTTGGACACTGTAATGTTGCGTTCTTTCTCGGTTTTGTCTGTCTTTATCAATGGATGTGAAGAGTAGAGAACCTTCTTCTTTTTTTAACTGAACTCAGTACTTAGGACATAGGTTTTTGAAGTTGTATGATCATTTGTTGACAAGAAAGAAACCTCAAAAAATAGACATTACCTTACTTTTCAGTGCTTCAAATTTTGGGCTGACACTTTAGAAACAGAGATTTGCTCAGTTACTTTTTTAGAAACCAAAATCATGTTGCCACCAATTTTGTATTGTCATCATAAGAATAAGAAGATACCCATGCAATGCACTACCGCATTTTCTGGTCGGTGGCGAATACCAACATAGGCTTATAATACGTACGGCTAGGGACTGTTATTAAACCCAGGCCTGACCTGATTTAAAATATAAATGAATAAGAGTGAATTTAGTATGATTTTATCAACATTATAAGTTGATTTATTATAGGTTTAACTCATTCAAAATTTAATTTGACTTAAAAAATAAATATTTTTATAAAAAAATAAAACTATTTTGTTTTGTTTGATTAACCCAGGTAAACCTATTATGATTAAATCTTGGGTGAGTCAAGTTAGATTTAATAATTTTTTATGTAACATATAATATAATTAAGAAATAAAAAATCATATAATATTTTCTTTTTTAACTTTTAAAGAAACCATGGCCAATGAACTACCTTAAATCTCAAGAAAAATGACATTGAACAACTTTGCTGATACCCCCTCTCTTTATTCATTTGATTTTGTTTCAAGTCAGGTCAAAAGTAGCTTCTACTATTTTTTTTTATTAAATTTTTATGGGTTTTGAACAACATAATAATATAGCTTTTTCTTATCCCTAAAATTCCAAATATTTTTTTTTTATTTAATATCCTATGTGGAAAGAAACTCCTTAATCACACTTTTCATCATTACACAGTCCTTTTGATATTGCAAGCAAGATTATAAAAAGTAACATAAAAGATTTTATAATGGAAAGTTCAATCAAAGCTTTATTATGAAAAATATGCTTAACTATGGTATTTATATTTATATTTCATAACACAACATTTTTTTAAATAATAATAATAATAATAATTTGGGGTAAGGTCGCATAAAACACTAAGGTACCTTTGATGCAGCTAGCTTGCATGCTTTATGTCCAACATGTAGAAATTTCACCAATTCCATTTTGTCAAATGGGCTCGTTACTTTTTTGGGTCTGTCATTTAATCTTCAAATCCACTTGATTGATCAGAATATTAATTTGATAGGGTATGTAATTGTTTGAGGGTTGCGGTGCAATTATTTTTATTAGAATTTGAATTTAAAAAAAAATTAATTTTTTTAGTATTTTTATATGTTTGATTTCAAAAATAAATAAATAAAAAATATTATTTTGATACATTTACAATCAAAAAATATTTTTTGAAAAAAAACATTTGCTAAACTCTCAAACACCCCACAAGTAAATGTTGTCCATTCATGCTTCATTCAGTGTTCAGTGATATAGATTTAATCATATCATACACAACACAACATGATCATGATGGCTTAATACCAAATCTGAATATTGTAGAAACCTCCTTGATATTATAGTGGACTATGCCAACTGATAAGGGATAATTCCTTGACATGAACATTATGGATTCTTGCAGGTGGGAGAAGAGGTGGTGTCTCTAGCCAAGATAGCATGCCCTATAATAATGACAACTCTGCTTATTTTCTCAAGGTCCATTATATCTATGCTCTTCTTGGGTCATCTTGGGAAAAATGAATTAGCAGGAGGGTCACTAGCACTTGGGTTTGCAAACATCACTGGCCTCTCGGTGCTGAAAGGCTTAGCCATGGGAATGGATCCTATCTGTGGACAAGCGTATGGGGCCAAGAGATGGTCAGTTCTTGGCCAAACCTACCAGAAAACTCTCTGTCTTCTGATTCTTGTTTGTATTCCCATCTCCTTATTATGGCTAAATGTGGAACCAGTCTTTATACGCCTAGGCCAGGATCCAGATATCACTCATGTTGCGAAAATTTATCTGTCCTCCTGCATTCCTGAATTAATAGGTCAAGCTGTTCTTCACCCAATGAGATCCTTCCTTAGAACTCAAGGTTTGACAGCTCCTCTTACTGTAGCTGCAGTAGTTGCATTGATCCTCCACGCTCCAATCAACTACTTTTTGGTAATATACTTGAAGATGGGGGTAAAAGGGGTTGGGTTAGCCCTTGCTTGTAACACGTTAAATTTAAACTTAGGCTTGCTGATTTATGTCATAGTTTCCAAAACACCATTGAAACCTTGGCATGGGGTTACAGCTCTCTCAATCTTCAACAGCTGGTGGCCATTGCTATCACTAGCATTACCTAGTGTCATCTCTGTATGCTTGGAGTGGTGGTGGTATGAGATCATGCTGTTTCTTTGTGGCTTACTCCGCAACCCGAAAGCAAGTGTGGCAGCTACAGGCATCCTCATTCAAACAGCGGGTATAATCTACTCGTTTCCATTTTCCCTGAGCATCGGTGTATCTACGCGAGTTGGCCATGCATTGGGCGCTGGACAACCGTCTCGTGCGCAATGGACAACAATAATCGGTATCTGTCTCGCATTCACATTCGGCCTCTCCGCATCTGTTATCACATCAGCCCTGAGATCAGTGTGGGGGAAGCTGTATACCGACGAGCCACAGATTCTTGACTTGATCTCAACTGGACTTCCACTACTCGGGTTATGTGAGCTTGCCAACTCTCCGCAAACAGCTGCCTGCGGAGTTCTAACAGGCACTGCCCGTCCTAAAGATGGCGCACGAATAAACTTATATTCCTTCTACTTAGTTGGATTGCCGGCTGCAATTCTCCTAACTTTCAAATGTAAAATTGGTTTTCCGGGGCTATGGTTTGGGCTATTAGCAGCACAGATTTGCTGTCTATGCATGATGCTGTATACTGTGGTTCAAACAGATTGGAGGCACCAGGCTAAAAGGGCTGAGGAGCTAACTGCAGCTATGGAAGAAAATGATGACAACGACAACGACGAGATAGGGGATGATTTGGAAACAGGATTGCTTGCAACTGTTAATTGATTCCCCAAAATGAAGTTGGTGAACAGGCAACATCTAACAAAGAGAGTCAGGCTAGATTATAACATACAAAATGAGCTAAAAACATATTATTGTGTTCAGAAACTACTGCAGGGTGATCCATGTTTTTGATACTGGAGAAAAACAAAGAAATACTCTGTTAAAATTGATTGAATGATATATTGAATCATGTCTTAGAAACAGGAGCATAATTTACTTCTTAACTGATATATTTGTATATGTAAAAGCGGAAACCTACAGCTGCTAGATTCCACGAATTCCCTATCGTATGTCACATTCATGGTCCAAACTAACAAGGGAAAAGGCCTCGAGGTTTTGGAAACAAAAATAGAAAACAGAACAGTGAATGATACCCAAAACTCCTTTAATTGTTCCAAAACCATTTTGTTAAATGTAAAGAAGAAATGTGCAAATTTTAGTATTACATACAATCCTCAATCAAGTCTGTTAACTATGTTCACATGCATTAGCTGATTATAAGTTCAGATCTAGGAAATTACGAGAAAGCAAATATTATTAGAGTGAAATTGACTGCCTTGGATCTGTACTCGTCTTTGAATTCCTACCGTTCATAGTGGCAGTGTGTCCCGAACTTCCGGTCCTCTTTTAGGAGACAGATCATCTGTATTTGGGAACTCCGGTCACTTCCTTTAACTAACGAAACGTCATGGCACGACATCTTATTTGGACCACATCGGCCTACGGCCTACATCTAGGGGCCCAGATTATATTTTCAAGTTGAAGTAGTAATGAGTTATGTTCTGTACTGGACCGAAAACAAAAACACACGAACAAGTATATTTACATGGTTGCGTAAATCGAGCACATCAAATCAACCTATGACCTACATTTAAGGGCCCAAATTTTAATATGCTTTATGTTTTTATGTTTAATGTAGTATTGAGTTATGTTCGGCATACTGTATCTAAAGCTACCACTAACAAGCATATTTACATAGTTTCTCAAATTAATCATGTCCATCTCAAATAAACTATATGCACATAATAGTAGATTATATATTACTAGAGAAATAATATAAATATTTAATTTAATTATAATATAATTATAAAAACTTAATTTTTCATTCTTACACTTGATTCTTCTTTTAATTTTTTTTTTTCTTACTCTCAGCTCACTTATACTTATTAGATATTTTTTTTATGTTGTACACTCTTCTCCTTTTTTATCTATACAAAAATGAAATGAACCTATTTATATGGACCAAATGAATCCATTATGATAATGATTAAAGGTTCGAAGCTAGAGAGTTAAAGTGATAATTATAAGTTGGAGGTTGGCATAATTATAGAGATATAATTATAAGAAAAATCTAGACAAACTTTCATAAATCTTCACCTTGCTAATTTTTTCCATTCAATTCTAATGATCATCAACATTGTCTTTAATGCATTATATGACGCCATGCATTCTAAGGATGCTTAACACTAAGAGATGTTGTCAAAGTCCACACAGTGTTAGAACTTGATCCCTAAGATAACTTTCATGCATATTAGCAGGATTATCTACAATGTCATTTTTCCATGGTAGAATATCCTTGTTTATCACAATTTTTCAAACAAAATAAAATTGAACATCAATCAGGAATGATGAACTTGTTTTTTTACAAGAAAAAATAGCATTTTGACTATCACAATATGCATTCATGTGTTCTTAAACAGTTCACAAGTCTTCAATTAACCCATGTAACTAAATAACTTCTTTAAAGGATTTTGTTACTACTATGTACTCTATCTCAGTTGTTGACAAAGCTATTGTTGACTATAATGTTTACCTCTAACTTAGAGGCCTTTTAGCAAGTATAAACACATAGGCAATTATGAAACAACACTTGTTTAAGTCACTAGCATAGTCTGAATCCACGTAACCAACTAAATTTTTATATTTAAGCATATCATCTCTCTCAAACTTTAAATCAATATCAGTTGTGTCATGACTGTGTTGTAGAATCCACTTTATTATTTGTGGGTAACCCTTTTCTGAATCATGCATATAACTACTCACCATGCTAACAAAATGTTAAATATTTGGTATCATACAAATCATATCATATATTAATGTAACAATTATATTTTCATAAGGGTTTTGAGCCATATACTTAAGTTCATCCGTTGTGCATAAAAACATTGAAACACTTTGCTTAAAATAAGAAGCTAAAGGTGTGTGACAAATTTAATCTTGCCATTTACCCTAAATCTCTGTAGGATTTTTTTTAAGTATTAACTTTGTGTTAAGTAGACTATATATTTCCTTTTGTCTCTCTGAATTTCCATATCATAAATTTTATTAACTACTCCAAGATCCTTCATCTCAGACTCGCTCCTCAATTGAGCTTTTAGTTTATCAATTTTCACCTTTCTCTTAGAAGCAATCAATATTTCATCAATATATAAGAACAAATAGATGAAAGAATCATCAAGAAGATTGTAAAAATATACATAATGATTAAACTGACTTTATGTGTATCAGTGTTCTTCCATAAACTTGTCAAATTGCTTGTATCACTAGTGCAAAGACTGTTTTAATCCGTACAATGAATTTTTTAATTTACAAGCCCAATTCTCTTTCCTAATGACTTTGAAACCATTTAGATAGGACATATAAATTTTCTTTTTCAAATCTCCGTATAGGAAGACAGTTTTCACATCTAATTGGGCTAACTCAATATCAAACTATACAACCAAGGCTAGCAAACAAATTGATGAATGCATGATAACTGAAGAGAATGACTTATTATAATATATCCCCTCCTGTTGAGCATAACCTTTTATTATTAATCTTGCCTTGAATTGGATATTGTTTTTTTCAAGATTGTCTTTTTTTTTTGGTATAGATCCATTTATAACCAATTATCTTTTTTTTTTTTTTAAAGTTGTACCAAGTCCTAAGTCTGATTTTTGTAAATAAATTTCATCTCTTCATCCATTGTCTTTTCCTATTTTTTTACTTTTTACATTATGTGCTGCATTTTTATAGGTAAAGGAAATTTCATTATCAATCACTAAAAGTGCATAAACCAATGTGTTGCAATATCAAATTAAGCAAGTTTCATGATATCCTTTTTTGGTTTACTTATTGCAATGGATTGTTGTTATGTGGTTGCTTGAGTTATAGCTTTCTTTTCTTTTGAACTTTCATCTGAATCTTGTTTAGCACAAGAATGGTTGAAGTCTTAAACTCCACTTATAATGCGTCACTTAGTTGCTTCTCATTCTCCTATGATTTCTCTTGTATTAGCACTCCAGACTCGTTAAAAGTGACATCTTTACTTAAAATTATTATTTTTTATTTAGAACACAAGAGTCTATAGCCTTTTACTCCTCCATTAAAGCCTAGAAATACAACTTTCTTGGCTTTAGGATCTAGTTTGAACAACCATGTACACATATAAAGTCATTATCATTTGCAAGAGAACTCGACCATACCTCCAAGAAGGTTCTTACATTTAATTCATAGTTTTAAAATCCAACCAAGCCTGGCAGGTCTACTTGGGACTCGGCTGACCTGAGGCTAGAACCGAGCTAGGTTTATAAGAAAATATGGATAGTTAAAAACTCAGCTAACCTGACAGGTTAACTCGGTAATTCAGTTAACCCGACAAGATCCGGTTGTAACCCGTTGACTTTTTTTTTATTTTTTACTAAAATAACATCATTTTAATTTATATATATAAAGAAAAAGGGGTTAAACCAATCAAAACATGTGACTAGGCGTTGGACCTGGTCGACCACCAGGCTGGGTTTAAAAACATTGACTTATTGTTGTTGAAGACAACCAATTAATAATATGACGAGGAATGACTTGCCCCAAATGCTTCACTTAGTCTTAAATGTGATAGTATACATTAGATACATTGGATTTTCTCCATTATTGTACGATTCGTGCGTTTTACTAATCCATGCTATTATAGTGTTTTATGAATAGTAAAATATTGTTTGATCCCTTTATTCTGACAAACTTTAAAAAAGGATTTAAAGTGCATTCACTATTATTATCTGACCAAAGAGTTTTAATTCTCTTTCTAGTTTGAATCTCCACCATTTTTTTCAATTTCCAAAAGATACCATAGACTTCGTCATTGTGTTTCATCATATACACCTATACTAATCTTGAAAAATCATAAATAAAAGTAACAAACCAACAATCACCTCCAATAAATTCATTCTTTGAAGGTCGTTATATGCATGTGTGGACATAATCTAGAATTATTTTAGTGTTGTGTACTGTGATGCTAAACTTAACCTTTGTATCTTTTCCGAGAATAGAATGCTTACAAAACCTATGCTTCTTAGTATTGGTACCTTTTAATAGACTTTGCTTGAAAAACTTTGCATAGCATTTCATTAGCATGCTCTAAATGTATGTGCCAAAATCTGAAATTATAGGCATTATCATTTTATAAGCTCTTAGAAACAATTATTATACTAATAACTATAGACCTATCTAGGAAATATAAGTTTTCTTTCTTCGTGCTTCTTAAAACAACTAATGCATTATACATTGCTCTTACGATTCCATTATACATGATAATATTATAACCACTAGATTCTAAAACTCCAAGTAAAAAGAGATTTTTCTTTAAATCTAGTATATATCATACCTCTATAAATGTCTTGACTACTTTATTATGCATTTTAAGATGGATAGTCTTGATACCTTTTGATCTCTCAAACATCATCATTACCCAGCAACATAACTCCTCCATCAAACTCCTCAAATCTCTACAATAAATGTTTATTAGGACACATATGATAGGAACCTATAAAATAAAGAACTCATTCACTATAATTATTTTTTTATTAATGAGACCATGAATGCAAAGTCTTATTCATTTTCATCTCGTGCAACATTCATAATTGGTTCATCCTTGTCTTTGTTGCCCTTATTTAGACAATATTTCTCCTAATATCTTTTTTTATCATAAAAAATACATTCATCTTTTGCAAGATGTCATCTATTTAATGATTCTCCTTTTGATTTTGAGTGAGATTTCCTTTGCCCTCTAAATCTCTAGGTGCTTGTCATGCCTTTAAATATTAGTGCTTCTGATGTTGACTCCTAGTGAACAATTTAGTCTTTTTTTTTTATATTCATTAGTCACCAAACCATTAGACACGTCAATGAAACAATAAAGAGGTAATAAGATGTCAATATATTTTAGGCAAGAATTCAATAACAACATGGCTTTATCTTTATCATCAATTTTCACATTTAAATTTTTCAAAAAAGCTATTTTTTTTATTAAAATCATTCAGATGCTCATTCATGAAAGTAACTTTCCTATGCTGAAATGAAAGATCTTCTTCTTCAAGTAGAGACAATTCTCTATATTCTTCTTTAAAAATTGTCCTTTAATGCTTGCTATAATTCATTTATAAAGTTTCATTTTAAAATATGTGCTTTTAATTCCTTACCAAGCAAAATTAGATGGAACTCAATATATCCTTTCTTATCTTTTCTCATTCAAATCCTTTGATTTATCGTCTAAAGTGAAATCCAAATTCATAACTTTATATTTTTACATGCCAAATTGCCTATCCCAATAAACTTCTCCACCTCAAATTTAGTATTTGATATTAGGATATATTTTGGAAGGATACTAGCATTTCCTATTACCTTTTCTTCTAAAACATCAACCATTAGGATGTATGTGGATTATAAATGAACTTCTGAAATTGTTAAAACGCATATTTCAATGCTTAAAAAAGACAAAACAATAACTTTGGTGCACTATTTTACAAAAAAAAAAACACCATGGCTACATCAGGAATGATTAAAAATTCTAGATCAAGTTTGACTTGGCCAAGAACGAGCCAAAAAATCACTAAGTTAGCTAAAAAAACAATGTAACAAAGTTGACATAGGAAAGGAATGTTATTTCTCTACCAATGAAATATTTTGTTAACTTCTGAAAGAATATTACACATTGCTAAAAGATATGGATATGGATGTTGATATGACACTATAAAACCTCTTTATTGATGATTCGGGTGATGTCTTAGTGCCAATATGTCTATTTATATGTTATCATCTTCTCAAGCCAGAATTTTAGCACCAAGTAGTTTTTCCAGCAAGTTTTTCAATCAAACTTCAACGAGCTCTATAGGGCTTATTTTAACTCTAATTTTGATGAATTTTATATTGTCAAAATTGCATCTACAAGAAGAATACGTTGGTGTGATCAAAATTCATATATGATGACTTTGAAAATTCTTCAACTTTGAACCAAAAGCTAAAAGACATGTTTTTCTAATATTCTACCTTCTTTGATGCTTCGATGCTAATTTATCATGTATATTAGACCAAAAGCTAACAAAAAACCAAGTAGATTTATGTGGTTTCTTAAATTAGGCACGTCAGGCAATATGTTATTGAAAGAATGATACAAACACTCAACTCAACTATAATACAATCCTAAAAACCCAGTTTTTAACTTTTACACCAAGTGCTTCTATCAATTATTTTTTCTCTCTCCTAGCTCACCTGAACTCACTACACACTTTCTTTACACTCCTCTCTTTTATCTATACAACAATGAAAGGAGCTATTTGTATAGACCAAATGGATCCATTATAATAATGGTTAAAGGTTAAGAGTTGAAGAGTTAAAACGGTGCTTATAAATTGCTAATTAGACGTTGGTATAATTATAAAGATATAATTATAGAAAGAATTTGGACAAATTCCCACAAATATCCACAGTTGTTACTCATTTTTTTTAGCCATACATGTTAATGTAGATGGTGTATATCCGCTTTAAGTTGAAGGCAGGAGTTTAGTTTAAGGTAGCTGGGGGTCTGACAAAAACAAAGGAGAAGGAAATGTTTTTCGGACCATGTTTCAACTGGCATCTGCTCTCTTTATCCTGCCTTTTTGTTGTCGAAATGTTAAGGATTCTTAGGCTAATTAAGAGTCTTTAAAATGCTAAATTCATTTCTTTTTATATGGTCTTTAGGGTTGAATAAATCCCTCAGAAGTGGCACTAAGAAAACCTGGTTCTGCTACTTCCATAATTTTTTTGTTCCAACTTAGGCCTTAATTCTAACTTGGTTTCATCCAACATCTGACCATTCCAGCTATATTTTGTCACTCATGACATGTTGAAGAATTGACCTACACCCTTATTGGGTCCTAAGGCTCATTATTCTTATGGTAGACTCTTAGTTAAATTAGGATGCTTCGCGTTGTCAGTTTTCTAAATCAGATCAGGAGACCCCTTTTTACCAACCAGATTGCTGCTAGTTTCTGTTATTTAAAACAATTTTATCTCACTTTGAATTCTTCATCAAAGCTTTAGTCCTGGATGCATAGTTGAATATGGGCTTTCAAATCTCTTGATTTCGATATCAGGAGCTCAAGATATTCTTATTTGAATATCTAACGAGAATTCTACGTCGAGCAGGATTCTGACCAGGGTTGTACTAAAAACTCTGCTTCCATCATGATTTTGCTGGTTGTTATTCTTAGGTTATACTTTCAGTTATATTAGGATGCTCGACATTTGTCGGTTTTTGAATTAGATCAGGAGACCATTTTTTTTACCACCCAGATTACGACCCAATTCTGTTCTGTCAAACAATTTTATCTTACCTTAAATCCTTCATGAAAGTTGTAGTCCTACATATGTAGATGAATTTAGGTTTTTTAATTACTTGATTTTGATATTAGAAGCTCAAAATTCACGTTTGAATATCTAATAAGAAAGCAAAAATTCAAACGTAAAAATTCTGCCGCAAGAAGGATTTTTCTTTTTCTTTTTCTTTTTCTTCTTCTTCTTCTACTACTACTACTACTATTATTATTAGTATTATTATTATTATTATTATTATTATTATTCCTGTTATTGTACTTGTTGTATTGTTGTTATTTATAATTTATACAATTAATCTCTTTGGAGTACGACCCCGGTCTTGCCGGATTATTTATTACTTGGACACTCCTATACTTGAGAGAAAATATCAATATTTTGGTCGTATCATATTCTAGCCGGTGTATGTAAGGGAGAAGAATGAGTGTGTTTTGTTCCAATTGACACGACTAAAAGATTGATGTCTTCTCCTAAGTGCAGGAGTGTCGAAGTAATAAATAACCCAGCAAGACCGGGGTCGAACCATGACACGACTAAAAGGTTGATGTCTTCTCCCAAGTGCAGGAGTGTCGAAGTAATAAATAACCCGGCAAGACCAGGGTCGAACCACAGGGAGGTTAATTGTACAAATTATAAACGATAATAATAACAACAACAACAATAACAATAATAATAATAAGAACAACAACAACAACAACAACAACAACAACAACAATAATAATAATAATAATAATAATAATAATAATAGTATTAGTAGTAGTAGTAGTAATAATAGTAGTAGTAATAATAATAATAATAATAAAGAAAGAGAAGAAGAAGAAGATGATGAGAACTTGGAGATGGAAAATTAATGTAAGGATTAAACAATAATAATAACAAATGTCAAGGTTAAAGGTTCCACTAATGGTATATCAAACAAGTATAGTATAAACTCTTATTATTGAATTGGAAACCACACACAAAGGAGGTTACAATCAGATTATATATTGTTAACATGATTACATTAGTCATCTTATTCAATTAATGCTAATACTTGTAAATCTCGTCAAGCATTCATGATTATAACTTATGTTAACAACAAATCAAGTTCCTTTCATAGCTCAGGAGTCGGTTATACCATACATTATGGGCTATGAAAGTGCCAAGCATTTGATGTACCAAGTGTTATACAACATAAATCAAGATTAGTCATTTAACAAGCAAAGTATTAAAGAGTGAATAAGATAACAAATATAAAACATGCTAGTATCAAACATTAAAGTCCATATTAAGTTTACATTATACTTATTCTTACACCATTAGTGTAACCTTTTCACCTTGACATAACTAACTTAGCTAGACATAATGAAAGAAAGTAAAATAGATAAACAAAATAAGAACATAAAAGTTAACTAAGTAAAGGAAAGGAAATGAAAGGCATAAACTTAATATTAATGAAACCAAAGCATAAACATTACAAAAAATACAAAGAGAGAAAGGAAGAGCATGATCTTGATCTGGAAACCAAGATGCCTAAATGGATGGCAAATGCCTCCTTTTATAGGCCAAAATTGGGAACTATTGATTTGATGACTAATTGATAAGTGGGTGGCCAACTTTTGACTTGGTGACAATCCTTATCTTCTCTTGTCTGCCCAAAACATCATTGATAACGTCAAAATTGGAGTCAGTTGCAAACATGAAAGTTGTAGGCAATTGTCTCAGCTTTCTTGTGTAAACAATTCAGCTCATTTGGACTTCTAGAACTCCAGATATGGCCAAAATACCGAACAGTGCTCGGGCTGGAAGACAGATTCGGGCTTCTTTGTTGTTGCTACAATTTGGACTTGATAATGGCCTTTTTAGATCTTGGGCTCCATATGAAAGTTGTAGGCCTATGTCTTACCTTTCCATCCATATAAATTAGACCTAAATCTGAGATCTATAGCTCCAGATATGACCCAATTACCGAACAGTGTTCCGGTTTGGATTGCACCGACATCTCTTCTCTAAGTTTGACCATCTCTTTATCCTTGCAATTTAAGGTCTTCAAGTCATCAATCAATCCTTTCATTTATGTGATAGGCCTGCATAGACATTTACCACAAATTATAGGGATCTTATATTATTAGATACATTATTATAAAACATATTTTAGTTAAGGAGTTATTGATACTTCAAGTGCAAAATGATGATATAAAACCATGATAACAATGCACTTTTAAGTACTAATCACACCCCCCAACCAGCTTATTACTAGTCCCTAGTAATCAAAGCGTTAAAATAGAAAACAAATTTGCAAATTTCATAAAGCAAGGTATTCATCATTTAACTTCCATTAATCCATCCAGATAAACAAACTCTCATTAAATTTATATATCTGCTCAATACCTCTTAACAAGATATTAATAAACCTTTCTTTTGTGCTCAATGTATCAACACATAATTATGGGGCTTTTCTTGGAAGAAAACAAAATTTTTGTTCTAATGTTTAAAGTTAACTTCCTTGGGTTGGGATTACTATTTTTGTCTATTTTTTTTTTTAACTCTATATACATATACTTTAAAAACATCATGCATCTTTAACCCATGTAACGAGCTTTCAGCTAATAACTCCCAGACCAGTTGGTCTTAGGGCATTAGGTGTTAAGACACCCCTACGAGCTTAGTAACTCGGGTCGCAGATACTGATATGTAGATAGTGCAATATCTGATTCCTTTAAGCTTTTCTCCTCAACCCATGTAACAAGAGTTGAGCCAATAGCTCCTAAGTCAGTTGACTTTAGGGTATTAGGTGTTAAAACACCCCTTCGAGCTTAATTGCTTAGGTTAGGGAGGCTACGAAACCAAACTTATCTACATTTTTATTATCATTATTTTCTTTTCTTTTTTTTTCTTTTTTTTTATTTTTTATTTAATTATATACAATCCCTTTCCCTTAGTTGTTACCTTTAACAAAAGAACATAAATAATGTAATAATCCAATATGCAACCCACAATCATATGTTAAAGTGTGTGTGTGTAAATTAAGGTTTAAGAATACATGTTAAATAAGTATATGAGTAGAGTTAAGTGGTAACAATACGAGAGTTTGTAAACCTGAATATTTCAGGAAGTATTATAATAGACCTTGTTAAGAATGGTTACTAAGATGCGTCTCAAGAGTTACTTTAACAAAAGAACTCCTTTACTCTGCCATCCTAGTAACAACAATTATGCACATGCTTTATGAAATGAAAAACAACAATTTTTTTTTTATCAACTACTACCCTCTCCCCCCAACCAAAACGAGACATTGTCCTCAATGTTCTAAGGTAGAAAGATAGAGTATAGAAGATATCAACTGAAATAACGAACACTGACAAAACCTGAAACACACTAAAACAAAAATAAGAAATAACAAAACACAATAATAAAACCAAAAGACACAAGTTTTTACAAACAAAAAAAATTCAAATCACAGTTGTGATTGTGGCTCACATCTTCCCTTGGTTTTACGTCCAAGAACAGCTTAAACGCCCTCAATGGGTCGGGGATAGGCTTCCCATCCAGTTTTCTTAAAAACTAGCAAACATGATCTTTTTAGTCAGATTTCCAAGACTATGCCAAGTATGTTCTTTATGAAAATGGGTTCATAAGTCATGAATTACACGATGCTTATCTCGACTATGATGAGACTTAAGAGTCAATAGAAGATTATCTAAAGACTCTCTGTGTTTTGAAATAAATCCCACCTTCTGACAATTTTCACAGTTTTTGCGGAATGCATCTGACTCCTTGAATATGATGGGCCAGTAAAATTCACTTTGTAAGATTTCTACAATCCTCTTTTTTGATGAGAAATGATCCCCGCATGCCTTAGAGTAACAAAATTTAATGAAATTACTTACCTCATTGTCGAGAATGCATTTTTGAAATATTTGATCAGGACAATAATTGAATAAGTAGGGGTCATCCCAATAAAAATTTTGCTCGTTGCTCAAAAATTTTCTTTTGTCTTCAATACTCCAATGAGTTGGCAAAAATCCTGAAGTAAGAAAATTGATATTTTTAGCAAACCAAGGCATTGAATTAAGAGAAAGTAGAGATTCATCAGGAAAGTAATCATCGATTGGTGTGATGTCGGGTGTCGAATCTGTTGTCACTTTTGATAAAAGATTCGCATCAACCTTTTTGATGCCTTTTTCATCCTCAATTTCTTCCTGATTGGTCATGGCATGAGAAAATGGAAGTGCTGGCGGAGAATCAGTCGTTTCTTTGCAATTTTCAGATTCAACCCCTTCCTTTCCCTTAGAGATTGACTCATCATCTTTCTCATAAGGTTCAAGAGAGGGTTTTTCAATAACCTTACCACTGCGCAGAATAGTGACTGATTTGACTTGATCCATGTGTTGGCTTTCGGAACTACTTGCATTTGCATTGTATTGCCCCTTGAGATTTTGTTGTGGTTGAGATGGAAACTTACCTTTCTCTTGGAAACTAAGAGCAGATGTTAATTTAGCAAGAGTATGTTTCAAATCTGTCATTTTTTGAACAAGTTGATTATTGATTGTCTCTTGCTTTTCAATGAATGCATGCAATGTTTCCTCAAGATTTCTTCTAGGCAGTGGAGCATAAGGAGGTGCATATCCATGAGAATTTTGGAAATTGTGGTGTGCTTGAAATGGTGGTTGTGAAGTTTGTGCATTGTTGTTCTCACTCTTCCAACTAAAATTTAGGTGATTTCTCCAACCAGGGTTGTATGTTTGGGAGTATGGGTTGTGGTTCGCCCTTTGGAAACTGTTTAAAACATGGGCTTGTTCATGGAGAAATTCCTTAAAAGAAGGCAAGGTTGGACAATCGTTGGTTGAGTGTTCATTTGTTTCACAAATTTGACACACAATGTTTTCAACAGATTTTAATTGACCACTCTTTTTCAATTCTAGTGCCTCGCCTTTTCTAGCTAAAGATGCAAACTTGGCTTGAAGGTCATGATCTTCCCTAAGGTTGTACATGCCTCCACTAGATGTATGAGGTTGAGTTTTACTCGGTGCCTCATAAGTACCCGCGGTGTTCTAATTTTGAGCATTTTCAGCTAACAAGTCTAAGTACTCCATTGCTTCATCAGGGTTTTTATCTTCAAAAGTTCCATTGCACATCAATTCAACCATTTGCCTATCTTTAGGTGTTAACCCTTCATAGAAATGTGAAACCAATCTCCATGTTTCAAAACCATGATGAGGGCAAGTACTAAGCAAATCTCGATACCTATCCCAATATTGATAAAATGTTTCTCCTGGTTTTTGAGTAAAAATGGTGATTTGTCTTTTGAAAGAGTTTGTTCTATGAGATGGGAAAAACTTCTTCAAAAACTGTTGTTGCATTTCATCCCAAGCATGAATGGATCCTGGTCTTAAAT
>NW_011504611.1:191-5527 GCF_000495115.2 Populus euphratica | reverse complement strand
CCATGCATAATTTTTCCTCCTGACGCATCTCATTTTAATTTTAAGCCAGACATTATTCAAATTTTACTTACTTTTCATGACTTCGATTTAGAAAATCCATACTTGCATTTAAGGGAATTTGAGGAGGTCTGCAACATGTATAATGACTCAAATTGTAGTATGAACACCATCAACTTAAAGATTTTTCCTTTTTCATTAAAAAATAAAGCTAAAACATGGCTATAAAATTTAAAATTAGGATCTATTAGTGTTTGGGATGAAATGGAACAATAGTTTTTAAAGAAATTTTTCTCATCTCACGGAACAAACTCTTTCAAAAGACAAATTGCCACTTTCACTTAAAAATCAGGAGAAATATTTTACCAATGTTGGGATAGGTATCAAGACTTGCTTAATACTTGCCATATTATGGTTTTGAAACATGGAGATTGGTTTCATATTTTTATGAAGGGTTAACACCTAGAGATAGGCAAATAGTTGAATCGATGTGTAATGGAACTTTTGAAGATAAAGACTATGATGAATCAATGGAGTACTTAGACTTGTTAGCTGAAAATGCTCAAAATTAGAACACCACAGGTACTTACGAGGCACCGAGTAAAACTCAAGCTCATACATCTAGTGGAGGTATGTACAACCTTAGGGAAGATCATGACCTCCAAGCCAAGTTTGCATCTTTAGCTAGAAAAGTCGAGGCACTAGAATTGAAAAAGAATGATCAATTAAAATCTGTTCAAAACATTGTGTGTCAAATATGTGAAATAAATGAACACTCAACCAATAACTGTCCAACTTTGCCTTCTTTAAAAGAATGTCTCCATGAACAAGCTTATGCTTTAAAAAGTTTTCAAAGGCCGAACTACAAACATACAACCCTAGTTAGAGAAATCACCAAAATTTTAGTTGGAAGAGTGATAATAACAATGTACAAACTTCACAACCACCATTTCAAGCATAGCATAATTTCCAAAAGTCAGAACTGGATGTGAAAAAGAAAGCGTTTTTAGCCAAACAAGTAAGTATCATTCTTCAGAACAATAATGCTTTGAAATATAAAGACCCTAGTTGTCCTGCAATTTCTTGCTTTATTGGAGAACATAAAATTGAAAGAGCCTTACTTGATTTTGGAGCTAGTGTGAACTTACTTCCATATTCAGTTTTTTAGAGTCTCAATCTAGGTGAGTTAAAACCAACTTCTGTATCTCTTTTACTTCCAGTGAAATTGAGATTGATGAATCTAATGATTTGGAAATGATTTATTTTCAGGAAGAATCAAAGGGAAGTAATTGGAGACCACAAATTGAGGAATTACCACCACGATCAACTAAGTGCATACCTTTAAGTATTCAACCACCCAAACCTCATTTGAAGTCATTATCATTCAATCTCAAATACTCATTTTTGGGAGAAAATAAAACTTTTCCAGTAATAATCTCAAGAAGGTAAGTTATTACAAACTCTGAAATGCACAAAAATGCATTAGGATGGACCATAGCTGACATAAAAGGAATTAGTCATTTGATTGGCACACAGAATTTATTTGGAGGAAAATGCTAAACCCTTTAAGGAAATGCAATGAAGGCTCAATACTAATATGAAAGAAGTAGTGAAAAATGAAGTTATTAAGCTTCTAGATAATGAAATCATTTATCCTGTTTCTAACAGGGAATGGGTAAGTCCTACCCAAGTTGTACCCAAGAAGTCTGGAGTCACTGTGATAACAAATGAGAACAATGAGTTAATTTCCACTAGGATTGTTACTGGTTGGCGCATGTGCATTGACTATAAAAAACTTAATTCAATGACTAGAAAGGATCATTTTTCTTATTTTGTTTATTTATTTTTCTTTCTTTCATTATGTCTAGCTAAGTTTATTATGTCAAGGGGAAAAGGTTACACTAATGGTGTAAGAATAAGTATAGTGTAAACTTAATATGGACTTTAATGTTTGATTCTAACATCTTTTGTGTTTGTTATCTTGTTCACTCTTTAATACTTTGCTTGTTAAATGACTAATCTAGATTTATGTTGTATAATAGTTGGTACAACAAATACTTGGCAATCTCATAGCCCATACTGTATAGTATAACCGACACCTGAGCTATGAAAGGAACTTGATTTGTTGTTAACATAAGTTATAATCATGAATGCTTGACGAGATTTACAAGCATTATCATTAATCGAATAAGATAACTAATGTGATCACGTTAACAATTTATAATTTGATTGAAACCTCTTTTGTGTGTGGTTTCCAATTGAATAATAAGAGTTTATACTATACTTGTTTGACATACCATTAATGGAACGTCTAACGTTGACATTTGTTATTATCATTGTTTAATCCTTACATTAATATTCCATCTCAAAGTTCTCATCTTCTTCTTCTCCTTCTCCTTGTTTTTCTTTATTACTACTACTACTACTACTATTATTATCATTACTACTACTACTACTACTACTACTACTGTTGTTGTTGTTGTTATATTATTGTCATCTATAATTCATATAATTGACCTCCTGTGGTTCGATCCCGGTCTTACTGGGTTATTTATTACTTCAATACTCCTGCACTTGGGAGGAGGCATCAATCTTTTAGTCGTGTCAAGTTTTTAGCGCCGTTGCTAGGGAGATAAGTTCTTATACAAATTATAGTATTTATTTTATTTTTTCTTTTCACTTTTCTTGTCTATAACTTTGTTTCTTTTGTCTTATTTCTTCTTCTTTTGTTTTCTTCTTTATTTTATTCTAGTCCTACAAGTGCATAAGAGTGTGGTCCGGTTTGGACTGCACCAACATCTCTTTTCTAAGTTTGGCCATCTCTTTGTCCTTTTAATTTCAGTTCTTAAATTCATTAATCAATGCTTTCATTTATGTGATAGGCCTGTATTTAAAATGAATATTTACCATAAATTAAAGGTATCTTATATTATTAGATATGTTATTATAAAACATGTTTTAGTTAAGGAGTTATTGATACTTCAAATGCAAAGTGATGATATAAAACCTTGATAAAAATACACTTTTAAGTACTAATCATGCGGTGAATTTGTGATTCGCTGGCGGAGTTGAGTTGTCTGCAATGAAATTATGATTCACTCTCAAAATTGAATTGTCTGTAGTGAATTAGATGTCGCTTCATAATTGTGTTTTTTGAGTTGAATTTGAGATTTGCTATCGAAGTTGTATTATTGATGGTGAATTTGTAATTCGCTACCGTAGTTATATTGTCAGTAGTGAAATTTTGATTTGTTGCTGAAAATGAGTTTTTCCCAACGAATTAGCATTCGTTGCTGAATTTTGTGTCATGTAGCAAATTTATGATTCGTTGTTGAAGTTGTATTATCTACAGTGAAATTATGATTCACTACTAAAACTGAGTTGTCTGTAGCAAAATTGTGATTCGTTACCAAAACTGAGTTGTGATTTGCATTTGTTGTCAAATTGTATGCTCTACAGCGAATTTGTGATTTGCTGCCGAAACTAAGTTGTCTACGGTGAATTTGTGATTTGTAGTTCATTATCAAAGTTGTATTTTCTATAATGAATTTCTGATTTGTTGTCGAAACTGAGTTATCTGCAACGAATTTGTGATTCGCAGCCAAATTGTGTTCTACAGCAAATCAGCGTTCACTATCGAAGTTGTATGGTCTGCAGCGCATCAGTGTTCACTGTCGAAGTTAGGTAATTTGCTGTGAAATTGAGATTCGCTGCTGAAATTGAGTTGTTTATGGCAAATTAGCATTAACTGCTGAAAGCGCATTAGTTGCAATGAAGTAGCATTCGCTAATGAAATGGTGGTGCTTGCAACGAAACAGTTTTCACTGTCAAATTGTATAACCTGCAGCAAACCAATTTCCACTATCGATTTCTACAATAGGTCTCCTAGGCAAAAATAACTCAAATGCTTGTAACAATTTTATCATATGATGGTGTAAAATGTGGAATACTTGAATGTGAACCTATAGACTATTGAAATAAGTATGATGATGAAAGTAATTCAAAGATACAAATGTACTGATTTGTAACCATTGATGACTTAGTTATTACGATCGAGATTGGACCATCATCAAGACAAAGACAACCCACAGGTGGAGAAGGTAGGTGACTTTCACCTTCCTTTTTCATAACATTGAAATATGAAATACTTTATCATGAATGTTACTGTATTGTGTTAGTATAGATATCCAATTACCAAATGAGTAAATGTTGACAAATGATTGGTTAGCTTTGGCTAATGGCATCCAAATGGATGGCCAGAACAAAGGGTTGATTAGCTTTGGTTGATGGAATTCGAAGTGGATGGCCAAGGCGAGTGAACGGTTAACCTTGGCAAATGATGGCTAAAAGAATAGCCGAATTTAAGATTATTGTTGATTACAAGAATTGGTGCATTTATATGTAGTACAAGACATTCATACCAAGTACATAAAAAGAACTACAAATGTCACACTTCAAACATGGGATAATGCTAATGCTTTATTAAACTGTCAGACTACATTCTTATTCTTATTATTCTTATTATTAAATAATTACATTCTTATAAATGTTTTGCACTACAGCAGGTACGTCACACCAACAAAGTGCCTAAGTTGTTTTACCAGTACGTGGCGTTGTTACACGTGAGAATGATCTTAAAAGATCGGGTCACAGGTTTCCAGCCTATATACTGATTTTATGAAAACAGAAATAAGATGCAAAAATTATAAATAAAAAGAAACTTCAAAAATTATAAATTACAATCAGATTTCTGATGCAAATGAACAAGGCAAGACCAACAATGTCAGGATCCTTGATCAAACACAGAGCATACTTATCTTATCAGACATAAAACATAACAAAATCAAAAGTATCAACAATGAAATAGAATCTTACTTAAATTTATAATATTAATATAAAAGATATTGGATACAGAGGAGAGTGGAGAAGGGTTACAGGTATGTGTTCTGAGGGAGAATGAAATTTTTCTAAGGAAAATTCATAGTCTGCCTTTGAAGATGGAAGAGTCTCCTTTTATAGACAAGTTGCCATGGAAGAGGCCAAAATGTCTTATTGGAGATTCCGTCAGAGCCCATGTGAACCCATGTGGTGTTGTTTGCCATGATTGAGTGAAGACAAGATGGGAAAAACCCACGTTTTTGGTTGTTGAACCCTTTTTTTTTTTGTCTTCTACTCACCGACAATGGATTTGTAGCAGTAGGTAATATTTGTAAGAAAGACTAAAACATAGGGTTTGAAAATTAAAAAGGGACTCAAAACATGTGAGTCAAAAGATAAAGCTCTAAACAGATGAGCCTGAAAAAGCTGGGAAAATTACTCTTTTTTTTTAGTGTCGCTTT
>NW_011504611.1:0-117 GCF_000495115.2 Populus euphratica | reverse complement strand
AAGTGCAGGAGTGTCGAAGTAATAAATAACCCGGCAAGACCGGGGTCGAACCACAGGGAGGTTAATTGTACAAATTATAAATAACAATAATACAACAATAAGAATAATAACAACAAC
>NW_011504609.1:0-5531 GCF_000495115.2 Populus euphratica | reverse complement strand
ACATCAATAATATTTGTTGCCCAATAACTCATAGCTGACCGAATCTCAGATCTTTCAATTACAAGATAAACAATTTGCCACATGGTTCTAAACACATGTAAACACTATCATAAACTCATTCTCATTTGTAAAATTATTATATGTATGTCATTATGTGATTCTCGTTTAATGTTAATTGATGTACATTATATACAAGGTTTATTAAATGAGAAGAAGTGTTGCTAAGTCATCATCTTCACTAAGGCTGGGCCCTGAAAGAAAAGTTTAGTGCTACAATGGGTATTTTGTTAATGGATATGTTTTCCATACTAAAGAATATGGGCATGGTAGAAAGACATACAACAACAGTGTTTATGTTAAGGGATCGACTAGTAGTGAGTTAGAAGTTGACTACTATGGTAGATTAGAAGAGATTGATGAACTACAATATCATAACGAGTAAAATAAAGTGTTTTTTTTTTCAAATGCTATTGGTATGACATGATTGACAAAGTAATTAGAGTTGATCTACACTATGGTCTGGTCGAAATCAACTCAAAAGCTAGACTCTGCAATGTAAATGATCAAGAGTGGAATTGTCCATTTTAAAAATATAACCTAGGAGTCGTGTCGAGCTTGTTCAGGATGAGAACAAAGACACAAGTGTGTGAGATGAACTCTTTCAAGTTAGTGAGTTGGTTGAATCATATTGAGTTGCTCCTTCGATTAACTTGGAGGAAAATTCAAATTTTCATGATTTCAATAATAGTCTTGTTAATGTTGATGCAGAGGAGTTGAATGTTGTTTTAAGCTCTAGCGGGCAAGTAAATGTCGATGAAGATGATAATATCCATATTGAAGATTATGATGAAGGTGATGACTATTCAATTGATAAGGAAGAAGAAGAAAATTCAGACTAACTATCATAATGAAGACCTATGTAAAATATCTTTTTCATGTAATATATATTATGGAGGATATATTTTGTAACATGAAATATTTATTTTATAAGTTTATGTATTGTTTAAGTACTATTATTCTTGTTTTGTGCGATGGATAGTTTAGCAATCAAAATAATTACTTGAAATGTCATTATCACCGACGTCTATACCGACGGCTTCCAGGCCGTTGATATTTCACAAAGAGTTGAAAAATAATTACTTGAAATGCCACTATCATCGACATCCATACTAACAGATTATAGGCCGTCAACATTTCACAGAGAATTGAAAAATAATTACTTAAAATGTCACTATCACTGATGTCTATACCGACGGATTCCAGGCCATCGACATTTCACAAAAAGTTGAAAAATAATTATTTGAAATGCCACTATCACCATCCATACCCACAGATTCCAGACTATTGGTATGTTGTTGGCGGGTCACTATTACTAACAACATCACCGATGGCCTGCGCAAATTCCAAAGAGCGGTGCATTAAATGCATCTCTGACCGCGTCATGGTGCCGATGAAATTACTAATAGACCGAGAAAAATATGGAGGGTAATTATAAACATTGATGCGAAATTCAAAATTTACCAACGGATTTTCAAAGCTTCATTGAAGGAATAAATTAAAATAATATATTTTTTATTTCTGTCAATGAATATGTCGGTAAAACTACCCTATAAATCCCAATGACTGCCCTTTTAATTCATTCTTTCATCTCCTCCGTTCTTAATTTCCCCTCTTTTTCAATTTTTTTCCTCTCATTTCCTTCAAGATTGTGCAAACGTTACTAGTTTTATTTTTTAATCTTCATCAAATTAAAAGGTATGTGTTTCCTGTATTTCATTTTACTTTAAGGACTTTTTTTATTTTAGCTATTTTTATTTTTTTTATGTTTTATGTTTTGCTATATTTTTATAATGTAGATAAAGTCTTGAAATAAACACATTATTAAGGTAAGCATATTTCATTCCCAAAGTCTATAGTTTTTTTTTTGAATTTATTGAATATATTTTATTGTTGTATTGACATAATTATTGAATAATTTGTTGAATTGTAATCGTTAATATTGAATTTACCTTAGCATTAGTAATTGAATATGTTGGAATAATTAGTAATTGAATATGTTGGAATAATTAGTAATTTTACTCTATTATTGCATGATTTGTGTTGAGTTATTTTCATTGATTTTAATTGTTAGTCTATAGTTTTTTTTTTAAAAAAAAAATAGTGAATATATTTTATTATTGTATTGTCATAATAATTGAATAATTTATTGAATTATAATTGTAATGTTGAATTTACTTTAGAATAAGTAATTGAATATGTTGGAATAATTAGTAATTTTACTACATTATTGCATGATTTGTGTTTAATTATTTGCATTAATTTTAATTGTTAATCTAGAGGTTTTTTCTAAAATTATTGAATATTTTTTATTTTTTGTATTTATATAATGATTGAATAATTTGTTGAATTGTAATTGTTAATATTAAATTTACCTTAGAATAAGTAATTGAATATATTGGAATAATTAGTAATTTTACTACATTATTGCATGATTTGTGTTTAATTATTTGCATTAATTTTAATTGTTAGTCTAGAGTTTTTTTTTTTAATTATTGAATAATTTTTATTGTTTGTATTTTTTGAAATGATTGAATATGTTGTTAATGTTAAATTTACCTTGTAATTAGTATGAATGTTATATGTATAGATGTTATGTTATATATAATATTAAATAGATGGAGTCAATTGGTTGTGGCTTTTGTCAATATTTGCAAGTTTGTGGATTTGGGTAGTATCCAATATAAGGGAGATGCTATCAAATTTTTTTGAATATTTAAATTTAATTATATAATTATTCGTATACAATTGTTTAGAAACATAGAATGAAAACCAGAGCTGGTCTCTCACGTATGCTCGCATCTAGTTCTTCTAGCAGCGAAGATGACGTATCTTTAGGTGCCTCTCAAGAAAAGGCACCTACGCCACCTGTACAGTCAACTGATGCTGCCTCATCCAGCACGGGTTCACAATGAAAAGGTGGTGTGCCTTGGCAACAGAATCAATTCACCCGCAAATACGAGGCATAGTGGAAGGACAACCTTTCAATGTAAGTTAGAGTTTTAGTTCTTTTCTTTTAAATTATAACATAATTTATAAACAACTAATCAATATTTCATCAATTTAATTTATTTTCACGTTCATAAACATTGAGGCCACCTGAGTAATATTATCAGCATTTAAATCATCGATGGAGATTCTATTATTTTAATAAAGTTAGGTATCCAGACATCCTGAATAGATACCTCAAATCAATGCATGGTTTGACAGATATGAGGTTGGTGTTAATTTTAAATTTCTAGCATATTTCTAAGAAATTATTAATATAATTGTAAATAAATTATTATTTTTATTAAAAATTAATTTAAGAAATTATTAATATAATTGTAAATAAATTATTATTTTTATTAAAAATTAATTATTTATACATAGGATAAATTCGACTGAGACAGTGTGCAAGACACTATTATGAGGAGGGCGTGGGAAAATCATACGGTAACTAGGTAACATCGAAAACAATACAAAATTTTTTCTAGAAAAAAATTTATGTTACAAAATGTAATTCTCGCTATGAAAGTAGGTTGCGTTATTTTTGGTATGAAGCACAAAAAAAAAGAAAAAAACACGAGAGATAAGGGTCTCCAAGGCTGGAACGACATGGCAGTTTGAAGGGATTTGAAACCGATATACATCCCGAAAGATATATGGTTATGCTATCTTGAGCACGTGACATCTGAATGATTCACACAATGTTCATAATTCAGTTTTGACAACCAGAATCGGCCAATTCATGGCTCAATGACAACGCACACCAGCGGCTCCGTTTTATTTATTGCACATGCAAAATTGATGGTAAGATTAATTTAAATGAAATATATTGTTAAATTAATTTATTGTTAATTAATCTTTTTTATTATAGGCTGCGTCTCTTGGATGTAAGCCGAGCCCGATGGAGCTATTTGTGGAGACGCACGTACAGAGTCAAGCCCGTCAAAAGAGGGTGCAACAGTTTATTGACAATTGTGCTCAACATTCATATTATGTTTTGTTCAACCATTTTATTTTGTAAGTTATTATTTTTATTGAATTAAATATGATGATTACTTTTTTTATTTTCAGGAGACCTATAATATGATGATTCCTTTAACCCATCCGGAATTCGATCCGGATTTATGGATAGAGGTTGGATCGTCGAGTGAACATGATAAAAATCAGGTTTACGAGCTCTCCAACACTATGGTTGAGAACTTACGAGCTGCCTGTAGTGTTTCAACCATTGAGAACTCCCAATTAGTATCAAGCACCCAATCTAAGGAGTTTGTGGCCTTGTAGCAACAAACAGCTCAGCTCACTAAAAAATATGACCACCTATCAGTGCAGCATGCACAACTCAAGCGGAGCATGCACAATAAAAAACAGATCATAAACAGCTTCGCCATGATCATCACAGTGTGGTCAAACATGTGCGCCTTATCCTTTTTGGTCGTATAACCACCAGCCTCCTCCTCTTCCTCCTCCAGCTCCATATTTCTGTTAATTTAAAATAAATATTATTTACCTTTAATAGTTCATTTAATATTTTATTTTAAACACATTCAATTTGTAATAAATATTATTTAACTTTTTTTTTTGTTTTTGATGTTTAATAAAAAATTTATTTGCATAATTGGTTTTTATTACCATTAATATATATAATTTTATATTATGTATTCTAAATAATTTTCTAAAAATATATTTAAAAATAATCATATAGGATTTTATTGATGGAATATATCTGTCGGCATTTAACTGTAGCTGCCACATTCACCGATGAATTTACAAACGAATATATTCAGTTGGTATTTCACACTCACTGACAACTTTACCGACAGACTTAATCCATCAGTATTTGACAGTATCCGCCACAATGATTGGCAAATGTACAGACAAATACCTTCAGTCGGTATTTCAAACACTCACCATCAACTTTACCTATGGTATATATCTGTGAATATGTTACACTATCACCGATAGGATAAATTCGTTGGTATATTTCAAGCGGGAAACTTTTTTTTGGCACATAATTTCTGTCTGTAAAACCATCAACAAATGTTTTTTTGTGTTATTGACCGATATAGCGACGGACGGTGGTATTATCGACGAACAGAAAGCTAATGGAAGTATTCCATTGGTGAAACATCAGTAAATAAATTTTTGATGAACTCTTAATCACATACCGATGAAAAATGTTCGTTAGTAAAACTATTAAATCTTATAGGGAACTTGTTCCCTTCAGGTAAAACGCTTCTCGCTCATTCAATTATTTTGTTATAACTGGCCTTACTCAACCCATGATGTGATTTGATGTTAAACACCTATGTAATGACTAATAATTTATAGTGATTTGTGCAATAATCTTATAATGGTTCTTCATAATCTTTCAAAAGATCAAAAAACATAGTTGTGTTTGCATTAGGTTCTTCAACTACAATTAAACATGACCCTGATTTATTTTCATCACATCCAAAACCATATTTATATAAGGATTATTATTA
>NW_011504663.1:0-5389 GCF_000495115.2 Populus euphratica | reverse complement strand
CTATGGTGGCTAAAGATTTCAACGTCAACTGTAAAACTGGGTTCCGGTGATGATTTTCTGGGTTGAGAGTGACTCAGTTTTTGTCAATGATTTCTTATTCTGCAGTACTCTATATGAGCCAAATATTTCAGCATCACCCATAGAACTAGGTTCTAGTGATGATTTCTTAGCCGCAGCGACTTAGTTTTCTTCAATAATTCCTGATTCTATAGTAGTCTATGGGCCCTGAAGATTTTAGTGTTATCCATAGAACTGGTTTCTGGTGATGATTTATAGTTCAAGTTTGACTCAATTTTCGTCAATGATTTCTGATTCTGTAGTAGTCTATGGGCCAAGAAGATTTCAGTGTCACTTGTCGAACTAGAATCTAGTGATGATTTCGAGGTCGGTAACGACTTAATTCTCATGATTGATTTCTGATTCTGCAGTAGTTTATGTGCAATGAAGATTTCAGCATTAGCCATAAAACTAGGATCCGATGATGATTTCAGCGTTAGTTGCGAAACTACGTTCCAGTGATGATTTCTGTGTCTGTAGCAAGTAAGTTTTCATCAATGCTTTCTACTTCTGCAATAGTCTATGTGAGCCAAAGATTTTATCATCAGTCATAGAATTGGGTTCTAGTAAAGATTTCTTGGTCGGCAACGATTAAGTTTTGTCAATGATTTCTAATTTTGCACTATAGGCAATGAAGATTCAAGCATCAACGATAGAATTGGGTTCCAGTGATGATTTCTATGTCGGCAGCAACTAAGTTTTTGTCAATCCTTTCTAATTCTATAGTAGTCTTTGAAGATTTCAGCGTCAGCCGTAGAACCGGGTTTCGGTGATCATTTATAGGTCAAGATCAACTCAGTTTTTATCAATGATTTGTGATGCTGTAGTATTCTATGGGAGCTGGAGATTTCATTATCAGTCGTGGAACTAGGTTCCAAAGATGATTTCTGGTATGCAGCAACTAAATTTTCCTCAATGATTTGTGATCCTGTAGTAGTCTATGCGGGCTGAAGCTTTAAAGGTTAGCCGTGGAACTGAGTTGCGGTGATGATATCTAGAACTCAGAATTTGGTCTTTCATCAAATTGAATGTATCATCCGTGATAAGCTTGATTTGATGAGGAACGTTCTACCAACAGATGAAAATAAAAGTATCCAACGAGCATGGAGGGTTAATAACATAGATTCTTTATTTGATATTTAGCTGGTTGTATTGGTTTCCTTAACGAATCAAGTTAGGTCTTGAGTTTTCAGTTACTAGGTTCCAAAGATGATTTCTGGTATGCAGCAACTAAATTTTCCTCAATGATTTGTGATCCTGTAGTAGTCTATGCGGGCTGAAGCTTTAAAGGTTAGCCGTGGAATTGGGTTGCGGTGATGATTTGTGGTATGCTGCGACAAAAGTTTTGCCAATGATTTCTGATTCTACTATAGTCTATGTGTGCTGAAGATTTCATTGTTAGTTGCCGAATTGGGTTCTGGTGATGACTTCTATGTCAGTAGGGACCTAGTTTTCATCAATGATTTCTGATTCTGCAGTAGTTTATGCAAGCAGAAGATTTCAGTGTCAGCCTTAGAACTGGGTTTCGTGATGATTTCTATATCGACAATGACTATGTTTCTGTCAATGATTTCTAATTCTATTGTAGTCTATGGGAGCTAAAGATTTCAGCATCAGCCGTAGAACTAGATTCTGGTGATGATTTTTGGGTTGAGAGCTACTCGGTTTTCGTCAATGATTTTTTATTCTATAGTAGACTGTGGGCATCGAATATTTCAGCGTCAGCCCTCGAACTAGGTTCCATTGATGATTTCTGGTATGCAACGACTAAATTTTCGCCAATGATTCCTAATTCTACACAAGTCTATGCGTGCTTAAGATTTAAACGTTAGCCATAGTACTAGGATCCGGTGATGATTTCTAGGTAGGCAGCGACTCAGTTTTTGAGAATGATTTATGATTGTGCAGTAGTCTATGTGAGTTAAAGATTTTTGCATTAGCCGAAGAATTGGGTTCCATTAATCACTTTAGGGTCGTGAACGACTCACTTTTTGTTAATGATTTCTAATTCTGTAGCAGGCTATAGGCACTGAATATTTCAGCGTCAGCCCTAAAACTGGGTTCCATTGATGATTTCTAGTATGTAGCGACTAAATTTTTACCGATGATTTCTTTTTTTTTTTGTAAGTTGACGTATATATTAAAGGAAAACGATACAGAGATTATAAGGGGCATACCCTAGATTTACAATGAGAACAGAAATGTAAAACAACAGATGGCTACAGGCTAGGCACCGAACAGAAAACTCAAGACCTAACTTGATTAGTTAGGGAAACCAATACAACCAGCTAAATATCAAATGAAGAATCTATGTTATTGACCCCCCAAGCTCGTTGGATCCTTTTATTTTCTTCTGTTGGTAGGACGTTCCTCATCAAATCAAGCTTATCACGGATGATACATTCGATTTGATGAAAGACCAAATTCTGAGTTCTAGATATTCCAACAAAGGTCCTTGCATTCCTTTCTTGCCAGATATGATACATTGTAGCTGCAAAACTGAGTTTACGAGAAAAATTGATGAAACTTTTGCCATGCCAAGTGGCAGTAGCCCATGGAATCCATTCAGCCCATCCTTTTGTCATTCTTGGAATGTTGCATCTATCACAAACATCCCACCAGATCGCTTTAGTATAGGAGCATTCAAAGAACAAGTGGTTGTGATCTTCGTTATTGCGGAGACAGAGTGAGCATCTATTGGGACCATGTATACCAAATCAATGAAGTCTATCTTGAGTTGTGAGTTTCTGTTGGACAGCCACCCATAGAAGAAACGAATGTCTTGGAATAGCATTCTTGAACCCCACAATGTCATGCCATTCAACTATCGGATGATGAAATCTTAGTTGTTCCCAAGCTACTTTGATCGAGAATCTATGATTTGGTGAATCCAGCCAAGCAATCTTATCCTATTTCACCGATGATTTCTGATTCTACACAAGTCTATACGCGCTCAAGATTTCAACATCAGCCATAATACAAGGATCCGGTGATGATGTCTAGGTCGGCAGCGACTCAGTTTTCCAGAATGATTTCTAATTCTGCAGTAGTTTATGCGAGCCAAAGATTTCAACATCAACTATAAGATTGGGTTCCGGTGATGATTTCTAGGTCGAGAGCAATTTAGTTATCGTCAATGATTTATGATTCTATAGCAAACTACAGGCGCTGAAGATTTCAGTGTCAAACGTGGAAATGGGTTCCGATGATGATTTCTTAGCCGTAGCGACATAGTTATCTTCAATGATTCCTAATTCTGCAATAGTCTATGGGCCCTGAAGATTTCAACGTCATCTATAGAACTAGTTTTCAGTGATGATTTGTAGTTCAGGTTTGACTGAATTTTCGTCAATGATTTCTAATTCTACAACAGTCTATGGGCCTAGAAGATTTCAGCGTCAGCCATCGAACTAGGATCTGGTGATGACTATGAGGTCAACAACGACTGAGTTTTAGTGAATGATTTTTTATTCTAGAGTAGTCTATGGGCAATGAAAATTTCAGCGTCAAACGTAGAATTGGGATTCGATGATGATTTCTAGGCCACTAGTGTCTCAATTTTCATGAATGATTTCTGATTCTGCACTAGTTTATGGCCACTGAATATTTCAGCGTCAGCCGAGAAACTGGTTTGTGGTGATGATTTCTGCGTATATAGTGACTAAGTTTTCATCAATGATTTTTGATTTTGCACTATGCGATTTGAAGATTTCAGGGGAAGGAGTAGAAGTGGGATTCGACGATGATTTTTGGGTCTGCGGTGACTAAGTTTTCATCAATGCTTTTTTATTCTACAGTATTTTATGTGCGCTGAAGATTGCAACGTTAGCCATAGAACTGGGTTTTGGTGATGATTTTTGGTATGTAACGACTAAATTTTCATTAATGATTTGTGATCCTATAGAGTCTATGCATGCTAAAGATTTCAAGGTCAGATGTGGAACAGGGTTCTGGTGATGATTTCTATACCAATAGCAACTCAATTTCATCAATGATTTTTTATTCTATAGTAGTCTATGCCCGCTAAAGATTTCAATCTTAGCCATCGAACTGGGTTCTAGTGATGATTTTTGGGTCTACAATGACTATGTTTTTGTCATTGCTTTCCAATTCTAGAGTAGTCTATGTGAGCCGAAGATTTCAGCGTCAGCCGTAGAACTGGGTTTCGGTGATCATTTATGGGTCAAGATTGACTCAGTTTTTATCAATGATTTGTGATGCTGTAGTATTCTATGGGCGCTGAAGATTTCATTGTCAGCCATCGAATTAGGTTCCGAAGATGATTTCTGGTATGCAGCGACTAAATTTTCCTTAATGATTTGTGATCCTGCAGTAGTCTATGTGTGCTGAAGTTTTAAAGGTTAGTCATGGAACTGGGTTACAGTGATGATTTGTGGTATGTTGCGACTAAAGTTTCACCAATGATTTCTGATTCTGTGCTAGTTTATACGTGCTAAGGATTTCATTGTTTGTCGAACTGGGTTCTGGTGATGACTTCAATGTCAGTAGGGACTCAGATTTTGTCAATTATTTCTGATTCTACAATAGTCTATGCAAGCAAAAGATTTGAGTGTCAGCCTTAGAATTGGGTTTCGTGATGATTTCTATGTCACTAGGGACTCAATTTTTTTTTATGATTTCTGATTCTGTAGTAGTCTATGTGAGCAGAAGATTTTAGCGTCAGCCTTAGAACTAGGTTCCATGATGATTTGTAGGTGGGCAATGTTATGTTTTTGTCAATGATTTCTAATTCTATTATAGTTTATGAGAGCTAAAGATTTCAGCATCAACCGTAGAACTGAGTTCCAGTGATGGTTTCTGGGTTGAGAGCAACTCAGTTTTTGTTAATGATTTCTGATTCTGTAGTAGATTATGGGCACTGAGGATTTCAGCGACAACCATGGATCTGGGTTCTATTTATGATTTTTTATGCGCAGCGACTAAATTTTTGCCAATGATTTCTAATTCTACATTCTTCTATGCACACTCAAGATTTCAATATGAGCCGAGAACTGGGTTCCCATGATGATTTCTAGGTCGGTTGCGACTCAGTTTTCGTGAATGATTTTTTATTCTGCAGTACTTTATAAGTGTTGAATATTTTAGTGTCAGCCATGGAACTGGGTTATGGTGATGATTTATGGTATGTGGGGACTAAATTTTCCATCAATTATTTGTGATGTTGTGGTAGTCAATGCGCACTGAAGATTTCATTGTCAGCCATGGAAATGGGTTCCGCAAATGATTGCTTGTATGCAGCGACAAGTTTTTCGTCAATGATTTCTAATTCAACTACAGTATATGGGAGCTCAAGTTTTCAACATTAGCGGTA
>NW_011504608.1:3610-5533 GCF_000495115.2 Populus euphratica | reverse complement strand
AGTACACACGTGGTGCTTGGGTAGATTTCTATGTGAAAAATATTATTATTTATATTCTAAGTTTTTATGATATTTTTTTATAAAAATAAAAATTCAGCCCTCGGCGTAGTATTATTAAAAATATTCAACAATTCTAAATATTATCATAAAAAATATTATAATTTGCTAAGTATTAATATAAAAAATATTATAATTTGTGTTGTAAATATTATTATTTTTCTTATAATACAAAGTATTCATATAAAAATATTATTATTTCTGTTCTAAATTTTTTTTTTTAGAATACAAAGTATTCATATCAAAATATTATTATTTTTCTAAGAATACAAAGTATTCATCTCAAAGATATTATTATTTTTGTTATAATTATTATTTTTATAATAATTCAAAGTTTTAATATAAAAAAATATTATTATTTTGTGTTCTAAATATTCTTGGAATTAAAAATAGTATTATTTGTATTATGAATATTATTATTTATACTATAATCAAAAGTATTAATATTAAAAATATTATTTTTTATGTTATAAATATTATTATTTTTATAATAATCAATATTATTAATAAAATAACTATTAAATTAGAAAAAAAGTTATTCTTAATATTGAAAAACAACCAAAGATTTGACTTGAAAGGTAAAATTAAAAATTACTTTTGGTATTATTATTATTATCATTGTTAACAGATTTAAAAAGAAATTATTATTACTATTGAAGAAAAATCACGTGAGGATATGTGGCACTTGGGCTATACCTCAGCATTGGGCACATCCCAGCACATATGTGGCGCTTGGGCTCTTGCCTTAGTGCTAGGCACACCCGCGCATATGTGATGCTTGGGCTGCCTGCCTATGGATTGGGCCTTCCTCAACGCACACGTGATGCTTGGGCTGCGCTAGATAAGCCATGATCGTGTTCTAGTAGGGACAAGTGGGTCCTTGGGTCATAACTCAGGACTTAAGGGGAATGGGTCGAGCGTCAGGACCCATGATCCATGGGTTTAACCCTTTCCTTATCCTTAGAAATTGACTCATTATCTTTCTCTTAAGGTTCAAAAGTGGTTTTTTCAATAACCTTACCACTGCGAAGAGTGATGATTGATTTAACTTGATTCATGTGTTGACTTTCGGAACTACTTACATTTGCATTGTATTGTCTTTTGGGATTTTGCTGTGGTTGAGATAGAAACTTACCTTTTTCTTGAAAACTGAGAGCATATGCCAATTTTACAAGAGTCTTTTTAAAATCTATCATGCTTTGAGCAAGTTAAGTATAATTGTCTCTTGCTTTTCAATAAATACATGCAATGTTTCCTTAAAATTTCTTCTAGGAGGTGGAGCATAAGGAGACATATCCATAAGAATTTTGAAAATTATGGTGTGCTTGAAATGGTGACTGTGAAGCTTGTGCATTATTGTTATCATTTTTACAATTGAAATTTGGGTGATTTCTCCAACTAGGGTTATATGCTTGCGAGTATGGGTTATGATTGAGCCTTTAAAAAGTATTTAAAGCGTAGGCTTATTCATGGAGGCATTCCTTGAAAGAAGACAAAGTTGGATAGTCATTAGTTGAGTGTTTATTGGTTTCACAGATTTGACACACAATGTCTTGAACAGATTTTAATTGTCCATTCTTTTTTAATTCTAGTGCCTCGATTTTTCTAGCTAAAGATGCAAACTTGGCTTGAAAGTCATGATCTTTCCTATGGTTATACATACCTTTACTAAATGTATGAGGTTGAGTTTTACCCGGTGCCTTATAAGTACCTACGGTGTCTTAATATTGAGTATTTTCAGTTAATAAGTCTAAGTACTCCATTTTTTTTATCAAGATCTTTATTTTTAACAATTTTATTGCACATCAATTCCACTATTTGTCTATCTTTAGGTGTTAACCCTTCACAAAAATATGAAACCAATCT
>NW_011504608.1:2221-3467 GCF_000495115.2 Populus euphratica | reverse complement strand
GGAAAAAATTTCTTTAAAAACTATTGTTGCATTTCATCCTAAGCACGAATGGATCCTAATATCAAATTTTATAATCATGTTTTAGCTTTATCTTTTAATAAAAAAGAAAAAGCTTTAATCTGATTGTGTTTATATTACAGTTTAAGTCATTATAGGTGTTATAGACCTCCTTAAATTCTCTTAAATGCAAATATGGATTTTCTAAATCTCTCTTAAATGCAAATATAAATTTTCTAAATCTAAACCTTGAAAATAAGGTAAAAGTTGAATAATGTGTGGTTTAAAATTAAAATAAGATGTATCAAAGGGAAAACTATGCATGATGGTGCACTTGTTCTTGTGGGATTCATATGGTCTCTAAATGTTCTAACATGGTTATTCTCATTATTCTCATTATGAAGTGACTGATTATTTTCTTCGACTATATTTTCTAAAAATAATAAGGATATCCTATAAAGTTTATCACTTATTGTACGTGACTAAACTCTCATGCACATGTAGGAAGAGAATAAAAGGAAGAAGAAAACAAAAGAAAAAAGAAACAAATTTAGATACAAAAAAAGTGAAAATAAAAAATAAAATAAATATTATAATTTATACAAAAACTTACCTCCCCGATAACAACACTAAAAACTTGACAGAACTAAAAGATTGATGTCTTTCCCTAAGTACAAGAGTGTCGAAAAAATAAATAACTTGACAAAATCGAGGTTGAACCATAGAGAGGTTCCTATATAAATTATAAACAACAACAACAACAACAATAACAATAATAATAAGAATAAGAAGTTAAAGAGGACTTTGAGATTCTAATATTGATGTTAAGATTAAACAATGATAAAAACAAATGTTAAGGTTAGAGGATCCACTAATGGTATTTTAAATAAGTATAGTATAAACTCTTTTTATTACTCAACTGGAAACCACACACAAAGGAGGTTCCAATCGGATTATAAATTGTTAGCATGATTACATTAGTTATCTTATTCGAATAATGTTAATACTTGTAAATGTTGTCAGGTATTCATGATTATAACTTATGTTAATAACAAATTAAGTTTTTTTCATAGCACATATGTAGGTTATACCATATGATTGAGTTATGAAAGTGCAAAGTATTTGTTGTACCAAGTGTTAAATAGCATAAATCTAGATTAACCATTGAATAAGCAAAGTATTAAAAGTGAACAAGATAACAAATATAAAACATGTTAGTATCAAACATTAAAGTCCATATTGAGTTTAT
>NW_011504608.1:1268-2103 GCF_000495115.2 Populus euphratica | reverse complement strand
AAATAAGAACATAAAAGTTAACTAAGTAAAGGAAAGGAAATAAAAAGCATAAATAAGAGATTAGTGAAAGCAAAACTTAAGTATTACAATAAAAAGAGAGCAAGAACGTGATCTTGATCTAAAACCAAGCTACCTAAATGCATGACAAATGTCTCCTTTTATAGGCCAAAATTGAAAACTATTGATTTATTGACTAATTGTTGAGTGGGTGACCACATCTTGACTTAGTGACAATCCTCATCTTTATGTTTGAACAAAACATCACCGCTAACATCAAAATTAGAACAGAGTTAATTCATAAAAGTTCTAGAAAATTGTCTCAACTATTCAACAAAAAAAAATTGAGATCATTTGGAATTTTAAAACTCATGATATGAGTTAAACATTGAACAGTATTTGGACTACAAGACAGATTCAGACTTCTCTGTTGTTGCTAAGATTTGGATTTTCAAATAACAAAATCGAGTCTTGCAGACCCATAAATGTTTTAGGCCTATGTCTTAGCTTTCTAGCCGTATAAATCAAATTGAAATCCAAGATCTACAGTTCGAGATATGACCCAATGACTGAACAGTGTTCTAATTTGGACTGAACCAACATCTCTTTTCTAAGCTTCACCCTCTTTTTGTCTTCTCAATTTCAATAGTTAAACTTATCAATCAATTATTTGATTTATGTAATAGACCTGCATTTAAGATGAACATTTACCATAAATTAAAGGTATCTTATATTATTAGACTTATTATTATGAAACATGTTTTAATTAAGAAGTTATTGATACTTTAAGTGCAAAATGATGATATAAAACCATGATAAAAATGCACTTTTAAGTACT
>NW_011504608.1:0-869 GCF_000495115.2 Populus euphratica | reverse complement strand
CTATAATCAAAAGTATTAATATTAAAAATATTATTTTTTGTGTTATAAATATTATTATTTTTATAATAATCAATATTATTAATAAAATAATTACTAAATTAGAAAAAAATATTCTTAATATTGAAAAATAATCAAAGATTTGATTTGAAAGGTAAAATTAAAAATTAATATTAGTATTATTATTATCATCATTAATAAATTTTAAAAATTTATTATTACTATTGAAGAAAAATCATGTGGGGACACGTGACGCTTAGGCTATGCCTCAATGTTGGGCACATCCTAGCATACACGTGAAGCTTAGCCTCCTACCTTAGTGCTGGGCACACTTTGCACATACGTAACGCTTGAGCTACCTGCTTGTGGGTTGGGCCCTCCCTAACATACACGTGGCGTTTGGGCTACACTGGGTAAGTCATGATCGCACTCCATTGGGGCAAATGACGCTTGGGTTATGACTCAAACTCAAGGGGAATGGGTTGGGCATCATAACCCATGATCAATGGGCCTAGAGTAAGGATCCAATTTTATTAGCTCCTTCATCAAGACTCAATGTTCCTGAGTCCTAAGATTCTAAATATTATTATTTATTTTAGAAAATTTTATGGCATTTTTATAAAAATAAAAAGTGAGCCCGCGATGTCATATTATTAAAAATATTCAATAATTTAAGTATTAATATAAATAATAATAAAATTTACGCTGTTAATATTATTATTTTTCTTAGAACACAAAGTATTATTATTCACTCAAAGATATTATTATTTTTACAATAATTAAAAGTTTTAAAATAAATTTTTATTATTATTTGTGTTCTAAATATTATTGGAATGAAAAATAATATTATTTGTGTTATGAATTGCATTCAG
>NW_011504606.1:0-5538 GCF_000495115.2 Populus euphratica | reverse complement strand
CTTCTTTGTTGTTACAATAATTTGGACTTGAAAATAGCCTTTTTAGATCTTGGGCTCCATACGAAAGTTGTAGGCCTATGTCGTACCTTTTCATCCATATAAAGTAGAGCTAAATTTGAGATCTATAGCTCTAGATATGACCTAATTACCGAATAGTGTTCTGGTTTGGATTGCACCAACATCTCTTTTCTAATTTTGGTCATCTCTTTGCCCCAATTACCGAACAGTGTTCCGGTTTGGATTGCACCGACATCTCTTTTCTAAGTTTGGCCATCTCTTTATCCTTGCAATTTAAGTTCAAGTCATCAATCAATCCTTTCATTTATGTGATAAGTCTGCATTAAAAATAGACATTTACCACAAATTATAGGTATCTTATATTATTAGATACATTATTATAAAACATATTTTAGTTAAGGAGTTTATTGATACTTCAAGTGCAAAATGATGATATAAAATCATGATAAAAATGCACTTTTAAGTACTAATCAGATTTCAATCCCAACAAAATTATCAAGTGAGATAGCCCCCTCCATTGTTATAGGGTCATCATGCACTGATGATCTTCATGAGATGATGAAAACTTTGGCCTCTAACACTGTGACCTTACAGCAAAATGTTGAGGAAACATTGCATGCATTCATTGAAAAGCAAGAGACAATCAATACTCAACTTGCTCAAAACATGATAGATTGAAAGTCAAATCAGTCACTACTCTTCGCAGTGGTAAGGTTATTGAAAAACCCACTCTTGAACCTTATGAGAAAGATGATTAGTCAATCTCTAAGGGTAAGGAAAGGGTTGAATGTGAAAATTGCAAAGAAACGACTCATTCCCCACTAGCGCTTTCATTTCCTCATGCCATGACCAAACAAAGAAAAGTCAATCACAACTCTGAAATCTTTGAAAATTTCAAACAGGTAAGAATCAATATACCTTTGCTGGATGCTATTAAACAGGTTCCTTCCTATGCTAATTTTTTGAAAGATCTGTGCATTGTGAAGAGGAAACTGAATGTGAAAAAGAAAACCTTTTTAGCCGAACAAGTAAGTGCCATTCTTTAGAACAATAATGCTTTGAAATATAAAGACTCTAGTTGTCCTACAATTTCTTGCTTTATTGGAGAACATAAAATTGAAAGAGCCTTACTTGATCTTGGAGCCAGTATGAATTTACTTCCATATTCAGTTTTTTAGAGTCTCAATCTAGATGAGTTAAAACCAACTTCTATAACTCTTTGACTTGCCGAGAGATCTGTAAAAGTGCCTAGAGGAATAATTGAAGATGTGTTAATACAAGTTAATAAATTCATTTATCTTGTGGATTTTGTTGTCTTGGACACAGAACCTGTTGAAGCATGTAATTCATTTCCTGTTATTTTAGGACGTCCGTTTCTTGCAACTTCTAACGCATTGATTAATTATAGGAATGAACTAATGAAGCTATCATTTGGAAACATGACATTGGGGATGAATATTTTCAACATTTGCAAGCAACCTGGAGATGATAATGATTTACAAGAAGTAGATCATATTGACGAATTAGTTTATGATCAACTTGAATCTACTTTAAGTAAAAATGAGTTGGATGAATCTGAAGATTTGCAAATGATTTATTTTGAGGAAGAAATCACGGATGAAAAATGCACCAAAACTATTGATGCGGATCTTTTGTCAAAAGTGACAACAAATTCAACATCTGACATCACACCAATCAATGATTACTTTCCTAATGAATCCTTACTTTCTCTTAGTTCAATGCCTTGGTATGTTAAAAATATCAATTTTCTTGCTTTAGGAGATTTGCCAACTGATTGGAGTACCCAAGACAAAGAAAAGTTTTTGAACGAAGTGAAGAACTTTTATTGGGATGACCCTAACTTATTCAAATATTGTCCTGATTAAATATTTCAAAGATTCATTCCTGACAATGAGGTAAGTACTGTCATTAAACTTTGTCATTCTGAAGCATGTGAAAGTTATTTCTCGTCAAAAATGACAACTACAAAAATCTTACAAAATGGATTTTATTGGCCCACCATGTTCAAGGACACGCATGCATTCTGCAAAACTTGTGAAAATTGTCAAAAATTTGATACTAGTCAAAAAAAATTATTTTTTAATTCTCAACTCCATTTATTTCCTAGAGAGCTAAGATCAAGATGGGGCAATCCATTTATTAAGAAACATTTGTATCCTTATGGGGCCTTTGAAATTGAGAATTCAATGAATGATAATGTTTTTAAGTAAAATGGACATCGTTTGAAAGCTTACTTTGATAATTTTCCTAATGAAAATGAATCAACTAGTTTGAATGATCTTGTAGATAAAGGTTGATTATTTTTTTCTCTCTCTCACGTTGTTTTTGTGTTTATTTTTGAGTGATTTTTGCTAGCTTCTCTCACCCCGGTCAAATGGCGGACAATGGTACTCCGTGACTTAAGTCGATTCTTTCAGTTTCCCATAATAACTGATATCTGTGTATATATTTATGCAATTATTTGAATCTCTCTTCCAATTCTCATTTGATAATGGACACTAATCTTGAAAAATTGAAAAAGTATTTTCCCACTCTGCCTCAGAATGCGATTACAAACATTTACCGTGCTAGATGTGCAAGATTGAGATTGTTAATGAATCATGGAATTCTTGAAGATATTCGCTGGTTGATTGAAGCAAAGGTCCGATTATCAGGTGAGTCCTCTAACTCCTTCATTTCACACATGCTTGGAACAGGTAAAAGCACTTTTACAAAGAAACGTCGTGCAAAATGACTGAAAGTCTATCATCTATGTGCTAGATGGACTTGTAATACACAATGTCGTTCTTTAGGAATGATATCTATAAACCGTGAAGATAAAATACAATTCATTAAGGATGGCCTGAGTAAGGAGTCTTTAGATAATCTTCTATGGACTCTTGAGACGCATC
Organism: Populus euphratica; assembly: GCF_000495115.2. Lineage (NCBI taxonomy): Eukaryota > Viridiplantae > Streptophyta > Magnoliopsida > Malpighiales > Salicaceae > Populus > Populus euphratica. The sequence continues at coordinate 2,608 of NW_011504606.1, read as the reverse complement.
CTAGTGGAGATGTGCATCGTGCAATTCATGATTTATGGCCACTATTTCATAAAGAACATGATTGACTTAGTCTTGGGAATCTGACTAAAAAAGACCGTGTTTGCCAATTTTTAAGAAAACTGGATGGGAAGCCTATCCTCGACCCATAGAGGGCGTTTAAACCGTTCTTGGACGTAAAACCAAGGGAAGATGTGAGCCACAATCACAACTACCTGTACTTACACATGCTTTTTTTAAAATAAATAAAGAGAGAGAGTGTGTGTGAGACTCTAGCTAGCCTACACATAGATGGTATGATTGCCCTTTCTAATTTCTCATCTATAAAACCCTCTCTTCCTTCCTTTCATTTATACTCAACCCATACATTCAACAAATACAAAAGTGTGTAGAAATGGCAAGTTCCTCAAGTCATCATATAAGAAATATTTGTGTTTTCGGTGGATCTAGTCCTGGGAAAGAAAAGGAGTTTTTAGAATCAGCAAATCATCTTAGTCAGGTGCTAGTTGAGAGAAAGATTCATTTAGTGTATGGGGGAGGCAGTCTTAGGTTAATGGGAGGTGTGTCAATAGCTGTATTTTTAAGAGGTAGTCAAGTTTTGGGGGTCGTCCCCAAAGCTTTGGCACAAGCGGACATCATTGGAAAAACAATTGCATAGGAACTTCAGGTCTCCATAATGTCGGCTCGAATGAATGCAATGTTTAACCATGCTGATGCCTTCATTGCTTTACCAGGTGGTCTAGGCACATTGGAAGAGATCTTTCATATTTCCTCTTGGGCTCAACTGCACATTCACCATAAACTCATAGGTTTGTTAAATGTTAATGGTTATTATGATAAGTTGTTGTTTTTTCTTGATGATGCTGTGGAACAAGAATTTCTAACATCTTCTGCACGACAAATCATAATCTCTGTTGCTACTGCTGAACAATTGATTAACCAACTTCAATCTTTCATTCCTGTAATTGATCCTTCCATGAATCGCATAAATTGGTCATCTAAGGAAAGCCGTAAAAAGCTTAGATTGGATTTGAGCCTTCATTTGTGAATTTTTGTGTCTTTTGGTTTTATTATTATGTTTTGTTATTTCTTATTTTTGTTTCAGTGTGTTTCAGGTTTTGTCAGTGTTCGTTATTTCAGGTGATATCTTTTATACTCTATCTTTCTACCTTAGAACATTGAGGACAATGTCTCGTTTTGGTTGGGGGGAGAGGGTAGTAGTTGATAAAAAAAAAAAATTTCATTTCATAAAGCATGTGCATAATTGTTGTTACTAGGATGGCAGAGTAAAGGAGTTCTTTTGTTAAAGTGACTCTTGAGACGCATCTTAGTAACCATTCTTAACAAGGTCTATTATAATACTTCCTGAAATATTCAGGTTTACAAACTCTCGTATTGTTACCACTTAATTCTGCTCATATACTTATTTAACATGTATTCTTAAACCTTAATTTACACACACACACTTTAACATCATTAGTTGAAAGCTCGTTACATGGGTTAAAGATGCATGCTGTTTTTAAATTATATGTTTATATATTTAAAAAAAAAGAAAAAAAAGAAGAAAAAAAAATGATGATAATAAAAATGTAGATAAGTTTGGTTTCGTAGCCTCCCTAACCTAAGCAATTAAGCCCGAAGGGGTGTTTTAACACCTAATACCCTAAAGTCAACTGACTTGGGAGCTATTGGCCCAACGCTTGTTACATGGGTTGAGGAGAAAAGCTTAAGGGAATCAAACATTGCACTATCTACATATCAGTATCTGCGACCCGAGTTACTAAGCTCGTAGGGGTGTCTTAACACCTAATGCCCTAAGACCAACTGGTCTGGGAGTCATTAGCTGAAAGCTCGTTACATGGGTTAAAGATGCATGGTGTTTTTAAATTATATGTATATATATTTAAAAAAAAGAAAAAAAAAAGAAGACAAAAATAATAATGTCAACCCAAGGAAGTTAACCTTAAATACTAGAACAAAAATTTTGTTTTCTTCCAATAAAAGCCCCATAATTATGTGTTGATAAATTGAGCACAAAAAAGATTTATTAATATCTTGTTAAGAGGTATTGAGCAGATATATAAATTTAATGAGAGTTTGTTTATCTAGATAGATTAATAGAAGTTAAATGATTAATACCTTGCTTTGTGGAATTTGCAAATTGTTTTTCTATTTTAACGCTTTGATTACTAGGGACTAGTAATAAGCTAGTTGGGGGGTGGGAATTTATAAATTGTTTTTCTATTTTAACATTTTGATTACTAGGGACTAGTAACAAGCTGGTTGGGGGAGTGTGATTAATACTTAAAATTGCATTTTTATCAAGGTTTTATATCATCATTTTGCACTTGAAGTATTAATAACTCAACTAAAGCATGTTTTATAATAATATATCTAATAATATAAGGTACCTTTAATTTGTGGTAAATGTTTATTTTTAAATGCAGGCCTATCACATAAATGAAAGGATTGATTGATGAATTTCAGAACTGAAATTGAAAGGACAAAAAGATGGCTAAACTCCGAAAAGAGATGCCGGTGCAATCCAAACCGGAACACTATTCGGTAATTGGTTCATATCTGGAGTTGTAGATCTTAGATTTAGGTCCAC
>NW_011504602.1:3789-5552 GCF_000495115.2 Populus euphratica | reverse complement strand
GTTTGATGGAAGTCACACGTTAGAATTGTGACTTTTAAAAAATTCATAGTTAATAAATGTTAAATTTTAAATAAATGATCAAAATGTGCTGATACACATTCCATGGAGGAAAACAAAAAAATGATTCCATGTGCAGGTACACAATATACTCGGGGAGCTCATGTGCCCTATTTTGACCATGTTTACAATATAGTAGTTGTATATTAAAAAAATAAACTAAAAAATTCAAGTATTTATTTATTTGGGATTGTGATGGTGGTGATAGTTTAAAGTATTTTTTATTTAAAAATATATCAAAATAATTATTTTTATTTTTTAAAAATTATTTTTGATATTAGCACATCAAAATAATTTAAAAATATAAAAAACTTCATTTAAAAAAATTAAAATTTTTTAGAACACGATCCCAAACACTCCCTTAATATTTCTTTATAGACTAAAGCATATTATATTATGGATTAAAACAATATAATTAGAATTTTGTCCTTATATGAGAAAATAAAACTAGAAATAAAAATATATTTTCACAATGATGTTTATACTTATTAGTTTTTTCACATTTTAAAGCATAATAAAAGAATAAAGTTTTCCTTAAAAAAATATTTAACTATTTTAGAGTTTTTTTTTCTACGTTCATTTTCTTAAAGCACAACAAGGTTTCGAGAGATGTGGGGTATCATCTCTTATGATATTTGAATTGTATTGATGGCCTATTTATCCCTAAGTATCATATTTAACTAATGAATATATAGTTTAGTGTCAACAATTTTATTTATTTTGTTTTTTTCTTTCTCCTTGATTTTGCACCTAACCCTCTAAATTTTGAAAGCAACCATTTAATGTTTTTTCCCTTCAAATTTGGTCCAAGATTTTTTTTATTGTATTTATTTTATTTGATATGATTTATAAAATTATATTTTTTTTCGTTTTCATCCTCCTTTAATTTTTTTAATTTATCAGATTTATTCATCATTTTATTAATTGTTATTTTTTTTATTTGAGATAATTTTTAAAAGTGATTTCTTATACAATTTCATTATTGTTCTGTTTATTTCCAAGTATATTTAATTCTTGTTCTTTTGATTATAATTTTTTTTTACTTTGATAAATTTTTAGTTGATATTTTTTTTCTGATTTTATTCTTCAACATTAAATTGGTTAGGAATTAAACTTTTTAATTGTGTTCAGGTTTAGGATTTCACGGTTTATGACTTTAAGAGATTGACCTAAGTTTAGGAGATTCACACATATTTGCTTGTTTTTTTTCTTTCTTTTATAAGTTTATGTTTTTTTTTTAATTTAATCCTTCAACATTCACTTAATTGAAAATTGAGTTGTATTTTTTTATATGCTTTCTATAGGATTTTTCAGCAATATTGAAAATAACTTAGGTAATCTTGGATCTTTTTATTTTTTATTCTTTGTTAAATTTAGTTTTTTTTTTTAAATTCTTCTTTTGAATATGATATTGATAACTCATTTGTTATAGTTAATTATGGTCAATTTTTATTGTTTGCTTTATTTAATATTGATGTTATTTTTAATAGTATTATTAAATTGACCAAATTTATTGAATTCAATTAAATCAATAATTCAAATCTAAATTTATCCTCTTTTTTTTTCAAATATCAACAATATCTAAATGTTTTTTTTTTTCAAATATCAACAACATCTAAATATTTTTTTTATGTTAGGAAATAATTGACATATGACTTTCTACAAGCCACATATCCAGTGATATTGTTTGAAAAAAATATCAAATT
>NW_011504602.1:0-2886 GCF_000495115.2 Populus euphratica | reverse complement strand
TGTCAATGTTAGAGGATTCACTAATGATATTTTAAACAAGTATAATATAAACTTTTTTATTACTCAATCAGAAACCACAAATAAAGAAGGTTCCAATCGGATAATTTGTCATTAATAGTTCATTATAAATTATAAACATGATCATACAAATTATCTTATTTAAGTAACACCAAACTTTTAAATATTATCAAGAATTCATGATGCTAACTTATGTTAACAATAAATCAAGTTTTTTTCATAGCACAAGTATAAGTTATGTCATACGATTGACTATGAAAGTGTCAAGTATTTGTTATACCAGGTGTTATATAACACAAATTTAGATTAACCATTTAACAAGCAATGTATTAAAAACTAATATAATAAAAATGATAAGATATATTAATAGCAAGTTGTTTATGATATAATCATTGAAATTCATATTGAGTTTATATTATATTTATCCTAATACCATTAGTGAAATCTTTTCACCTGACATAATAATAAAGAAAATAAACATAAATAAACAAGAGTAGAACATGATTATATAAGTATAGTAAAAAAAATAAAAGACATAAATAAGAAATTAATGAAAGAAAAATTTAAGCATTACAAAAATATAAAGAAAGAGAGCAAGAATATGATTTTGATATGAAAATCAAAATGCCTAAATACATGACAAATGCCTATTTTTATAGGCCAAAATTCAGAACTATTGATTTAATGATTAATTGTTGAGTGGGTGACCACTTCTTGATTTTGTGACAATCCTTATTTTTTTTATGAATAAAACGTCATTAATAACATCAGAATTTAAATAGATACTCCATGAAAGTTCTGGAAAATTGTCTCAATTTTCCAACAAAAAAAGAATCGGTGCATTTAGACTTCTAAAACTCGAGATATAGGTTGAGCACTGAACAATATCTAGGTTGCCTAGAGTTTGACTTTTTCGTTGTTGCTACAATTTAAATTTAAAAATGGTCTCTTTGAATTTTGGACTCTCATGAAAGTTTTAGACCTATGTCTTAGCTTTCCATCTATATAGAATAGACTTAAATCCAAGCTCTACATCTCTATTTATGATCCAATAACCAAATAGTGTTTCAATTTGAATTCAACCAACATCTCTTTCCTAAGTTTAACCCTCTATTTGTCTTCTCAATTTCAGTAATTAAACTCATTAATCAATCCTTTGATTATGTGATAGGCCTGCATTTAAGATGAACGTAGACTTGTTATTATAAAACATATTTTAGTTAAGAAGTTATTGATATTTCATGTGCAAAATGATAATAGAAAACTTTGATAAAAATACACTTTTAAGTACTAATCATTCACCCTAATAATATAATGACTTTTTTCTCTTCATCCAAAAAACTTAACACTAGTTTTTAAGGATATTAAAGTCTTTTTACATGGTTTATTTGTTATTTTTAAATAGAGTAGGAAAAATAAGTATTTTCTTATTTTGATTGCACAGTCTAGAATACCATTAGAAGTAAAAAATTTAAAAATAATGTCAAGGAGTATTTTTTTTGTTTTCAATATAGTTTTTTTATTATTAAAATTTAAGTTAGGGAACAATTTGATATTTTTCCAAATAGAAAAAATAATAAATAATTAAAATGCAAAGTAAAATAATGAATTGTAGGGAAAAAAAAGGCTTGAGATCAAGTGGTGTTTTTGTTTTTTCACAATGTTTTTTTTTGTAATTATAAAGTTAATTCAAAAGCAAAATTAAAAAAACAAAAAGTTGGGAGGCGCCCACCCCCTTCTAGGTTTTAATAACTTGTGCAGTGTCTTTTGACATTTAAAAATATTTTTTTATTATATAATTGGAAACACTTTTGTACCTTTTTTTTGTTGGTGTTGCGTGTCACTGATTATGGTTTGATTTGGTGACAATGGGTATTTTTTTTTCCTTCCTTTTCTCTTTTTCATTCCTAAAAAATTACCATTTCTTTCATTCCTAAAAATTACAATATGGGCTTTCTAATTGTTGGTATTTCACCTTTAATCCCTTTTCTTTTGATTTTTAATATTTTTGTATTGGTCATTTTGTAAAGATTTTATTTGTTTTCAATTCCATCATTCAATCTTAATTTACTAAATATTATATTCTCTACTATGCTTTTTATTGTTTGAATTTTTTTCCCTTTAACATTTTGTAAAAGTTTTAATAATTTTCAATTTCATCCTTCAATTCAAATTGATGGTATTATATTTTTCAATCTAGTCCTCATTGTTTTGATTTCTATTTTTTTCTTGTCTATTTTGTAAAAGTTATTATTCTTTTCAATTTCACCCTTTAATTACAATATTTTTTTATATGTCAATCTTGATCCTTATTTTTTTATTCAAAAAAAATTCCCTTTAGTAAATTGATTTTTTTTTTCAATTTCACCATTCAATTAAATATAAAATTTATTTTGTATTTTAATTTTATTCCTTATTCTTTTAATTTCTATTTTTTAAAATTATTTTGTATAATTAAAATTATATTTTTAATTTCATCCTTTATCCTTTAATTGATTGAGAATTAGACTTCATATTTTTTCAGATTTAATATTTTGAGTTTAATAATTGAGGTCACGAATTTGAAAAATTAACATTTTTTTTCTGTAAAAAAAAGCTTTATGATCCTATTTATTTTTTATTATTTTATTTTAATTATATAATCTTGGTTGCTAATTTGATGGGATATTCTGAGTTGACTTGACTCTAATTAGTGCAATTAAAATTTCATAAAGATCAATTTTTTATGTTTCCTCTTTACTATATTTCAAGACAATAAACATCATTTTTTACACAATTTTTTTTCTATATTGTAAGGTCTGTTTCATGCCTATATAAAAAATTTAAAATTTCCTAGAGAGATAAACATGGCCATATTAATATTTCAAG
>NW_011504627.1:0-5492 GCF_000495115.2 Populus euphratica | reverse complement strand
ATAGATCTTGGATTTCATATTAATTCATATGGCTGGAAAGATAAAAAATAGGCCTACAACTTTCATGAGTATGGCAAGACCTAAATTTCTGTTTTTAAATTCAAAGTTTGGCCACAAAAGAGAAGTCTGAATCTGTCTTACAATCCAGCCCAAACACAACTCATAGTTTTACCCATAACTAGAGTTTTAAAAGTCCAAATGATCTAAAATTTGGTGGGTAGAAGGAAAAGACAATTTCCAACAACTTTCATGAGAGGACCAGCTCAAATTCAGATGATAAAAATGAGATTTCATCTAGACAAGAGCATGAGGGCTATCCACCACGTCCACCAACAGCACTACTCAGTATTTTAGACATATCTCGAGCTGTAGTGCTCCAAATGATCTAAAATTTGATGGGTGGAAGGAAAAGATATTTTCCAACAACTTTCATGAAGAACACTTTGCCAAATTATGATTGCATCAATGTTAATTCAACCAACCAAAGTGCTTGAGTGATGTTGTCCACCAAGTCCACTAATCAATAGATGGCCACTAACCTTGACATATTTATAGCTTATTTATCTCTAATACTATTAGTGTATCCTCTAACCTTGACATTTGTTTTTATCATTGTATCATCTTCACATTAATCTTACATCTCAAAGTCCTCTTTAACTCATCTTCACCACCATCATCATTGTTGTTTATTATTATTATTATTATTATTTATAATTTATATAGTAAACTTTCCTGTGGTTTGACCCCGGTTTTGCTAGGTTATTTATTACTTTTACACTCCTGCACTTGGGATAAGACATCAACTCTTTGATCATGTCAAGTTTTTTGCGCCATTGCTGGGGAGGTAAATTCTTCTATAAATTATAATATTTATTTTATTTCACTTTTTATTTTTTTCTCTAACTTTTTTTTCTTTTGTTTTGTTTCCTTTTTTTTTTCTTCCTACATGTGCATGAGATTCTGGTCACGTACATTAAGTGGTAGACTTTGTAGGGTATCCTCATTATTTTCAGAAAAAATAGGTGACGAAGATAACAAGTCACTTTATAATGAGAATAATGAGAATAACCAAGTTAAAACACTTAGAGATCACATAAATCCTACAAGAACAAGTGCACCCTCATGCATAATTTTTCCTCCTTATGCATCTCACTTTAATTTTAAGCCAGGCATTATTCAACTTTTACCTTCTTTTTATGGCTTAGATCTAGAAAATTCATACTTGCATTTGAGAGAATTTGAAGAAGTTTGTGACACCTATAATAACTTAAATTGTAGCATGAACACCATCAGATTAAAGCTTTTTCCTTTTTTATTAAATGATAAAGCGAAAACATGGCTACAAAATCCTAAGCATCAGATTAAAGCTTTTTCCTTTTTCATTAAAAGATAAAGCTAAAACATGGCTACAAAATTTAAGACCAGGATCCATTCATGCTTGGGATGAAATGCAACAATAATTTTTAAAGAAGTTTTTTCCATCTCATAGAACAAACTCTTTCAAAAGACAAATCACCACTTTTACTCAAAAACCAGGAGAAACATTTTACCAATGTTGGGATAGGTATCGACACTTGCTTAATACTTGCTTTTATCATGGTTTTGAAACATAGAGATTGGTTTCACATTTTTATGAAGGGTTAACACCTAAAGATAGACAAATGATGGAATTGATGTGCAATTGAACTTTTGAAAATAAAGACCCTAACGAAGCAATGGAGTACCTAAACTTGCTAGCTGAAAATGCTTAAAATTGGGACACTAGAGGTACTTATGAGGCACCAGGTAAGACTCAACTTCATATATCTAGTGGAGGTATGTACAACCTTAGGGAAGATCATGATCTCGAAGCCAAATTTGAATCTTTAGCCAGAAAAGTTGAGGCACTAGAATTAAAAAAGAGTGGTCAATTAAAATTTGTTCAAGACATTATGTGTCAAATCTATGAAACCAATGAACATTCAACCAATGATTGTCCAACTTTGCCTTCTTTTAAGGAATGTCTCCATGAACAAGCCTATGCTTTAAACAGTTTTCAAAAGTCAAATCATAACCCATACTCGCAAATATACAACCCTGGTTGGAGAAATCACCCAAATTTTAGTTGGAAGAGTAGTAACAATAATGCACAAGCTTCACAGCCACCATTTCAAGCAAACCATAATTTTCAAAATTCTCATGGATATGCACCTCCTTATGCTCCACCTCTCAGAAGAAATCTTGAGAAAACATTGCATGCATTCATTAAAAAGTAGGAGACAATCAATACTCAAAATGCTCAAACCATGGCAAATCTAAAAGATGCTCTTGCAAAATTCACATCTACTCTCAATTTTCAAGAGAAAGGTAAGTTTCTATCTCAACTAGAATAAAATCCCACGGGGCAATACAATGCAAATGCAAGCAGTTCCACAAACCATCACATGGATCAAGTCAAATCAGTCATCACTCTTCGTAGTGGTAAGGTTATTGAAAAACCCACTCTTAACCTTCTGAGAAAGATGATGAGTTAATCTCCGAGGGTAAGGAAAGGGTTGAAGCTGAACATTGCAAAGAAAAGATTGATTCCCCGCCAGCACTTCCATTTCCTCATGCCATGACCAAACAAAGGAAAGTCAATCACAACTCTGAAATCTTTGAAACTTTTAAACATGTAAGGATCAATATACCTCTATTGGATGCTATTAAATAGGTACCTTCTTATGCTAAATTTTTGAAAGATCTACACTGTGAAAAGAAAACTGAATATGAAAAAGAAAGCCTTTTTAGCCAAACAAGTGTCATTCTTCAGAACAATAATGCTTTGAAATATAAAGACCCTAGTTGTCCTATAATTTCGTGCTTTATTGGAGAACATAAAATTAAAAGAGCTTTACTTGATCTCGAGGCTAGTGTGAATTTACTTCCATATTCAGTCTTTCAAAGTCTCAATCTAGGTGACTTGAAACCAACTTTTGTAACTCTATTACTTGTTGATAGATCTATAAAAATGCCTAAAGAAAAAGTTGAAGATGTGTTAGTACAAGTTGATAAATTCATTTATCATGTGGATTTTATTGTACTAGATACACAAACTGTTGAATCATGTAATTTAATTTCTGTTATTTTAGGGTGTCCATTTCTTGCAACTTATAACGCATTGATTAATTATAGGAATGAACTGATGAAGTTATCATTTGGAAACATGACATTAAAGATGAATGTTTTCAACATTTGCAAACAATCTGAGATAATAATGATTTACAAGAACTGTACTTTATTGAAAAATTAGTTTATGATCAATTTGGAAACTAGATAATAATGATTTACAAGAACTGTACTTTATGACTAGAAAAGATCATTTCCCCTTACCTTTCATAGATCAAATCCTAGAAAGAGTTGCAGGTCATGAATTTTATTGTTTCCTAGATGACTATTCGAGTTATAATCAAATTGAAATTGCATTAGAAGATCAAGAGAAGACTACTTTTACATGTCCATTTGGTACTTTTGCATATCGAAGGATGCCTTTTGAATTATTTAATGCACTAGCCACGTTTCAAAGATGCATGCTTGACCGCTTTTATGATCAACTTGTTTTAACTCGCAAGTGCACGAGTGTGCGATGTAGCAATTAACTCGGTAAGATCGAGGTCATATCCACAGAGAGCTAGATCTGGAAATTAAGCTAAGTAACAAAAAAAACTCAAGACGAATTAAATTAACAATAACTTGGTTGAAAATAATTGACGGATTTGTTTTTAAAGATAAAAAAAAATGTAAATAGATTTTAAATGACAAGAAAAAGTAAGTCTTGGTCCAAATCAATTTTAATGGTGATGTATTGGTGATTTCTTCAACATATATAAGATAACTCAACCTAATATCAACGATGGTGATATTAGATCAGAAGATATTACAATGAAGATTAGAAAGATGAAGATTGATTATTGCTTAAGAATGAACAAGTACTTTCATATTAAGTAAGACATTGAATCAAGCAATCTCTATACCAAAACTAAAGTTTGTGCATAAAAATTCAAGATTATAACATAACCTAAATGATTTCTAAAATTTCTTTACAATAATAAATCATTCATGAAGAAAATAAGAAGATAAACATTAAGATTCATTCATATCCTAAAGAACTCACCTCAATCACCATTATCCTTGATTTGGATCCAAGAAAGAGTTTAGCCAACCATGATTATATATAAGAACACTTCAATAAACATGAAAGAACTTGAATCCAACTAAAATAATAAGTTTTACAAACTAAAGAACCGAAATCTATAAAGAAGAACACAATACAATTTCAGAAAAAATTCGGACACAAATCTGACTCTACCTTTGGACAGCAATTCGACCCTCTTAGTAGCTTTTTTTCGAGAAGTCTATTAGAGACATATTTATAGGCAATTCTGTCACCTTTCCAAATCAGTAAAGAAAAGCTCATTTGGACACCTGAGTCAAAAGTTATGGGCAAAACACCGAAAGGTGTTCTGAAAAATCAAATCAAGACAGCTTTACAACTACTTTGGTGCACGTTTTTCTTCCTCATTTATGAGGTGTCTCCTTCTTCTTTTTGACCCAAAATAATGTTAAAATATCCCCTCCAGCTTTCCATCCATGTGCTTGCCTTCTTGGATCAATGGATTACCCAAAATAAATCAATTGTTATTTGTTGTGTGAACATGTAAGATCATGGATTGTGTTTGAGTTGATTTGAAGGTTGATTTGGGGTTGATTTAGGGCTGATTTGGGGTCGAAACATTAAAATAAACTTCATTACTAAAAAACACATCAATTATTATAAAAACAACCAAATAAAAACAATAAATACATATGTAAAATAAGAGACTTAATGACTTTGTTGATGCACAATCAATGCATGCTTAGCATATTCAGTGATATGGTTGAACGTTTTCTTGAAATTTTTATGGATGATTTTTCTGTTTTTGGCGATTCATTTGATAATTGTTTGACTAACTTAAAAAAGGTTTTGAGCAGGTGTGAAGAGAAGAATCTTGTGCTAAATTGGAAAAAATGTCATTTTATGGTAACAAACAGCATTGTACTTGGTCATATTGTTTCATCAAAAGGAATTGAGGTTGACAAATCTAAAATCGAGTTAATTGCTAACTTGCTAATACCAAAATCTGTCAAAGATGTTAGATCATTCTTAGGACATGCTAGTTTTTATAGAAGGTTCATCAAAGATTTTAGTGTTATATCTAAGCCATTATGTACCATTCTAACAAAGGAAAATGTTTTTTAATGGACTAAACAATGTGAAAAAGCCTTTGTTAAACTTAAAAACTTGCTTACTTTTGCTCTTGTCATTCAACCTCCTAATTGGTCATTACCTTTTGAAATAATGTGACGCTAGTGATTATGTCGTGGGTGCTATTTTGGGACAAAGAAAAAATAAGAAACCTTATGTGATTTACTATGCAAGTAAAACTTTAAATAATACTTTATTAGTACTTAAAAATGCATTTTTATCAAGTTTT
>NW_011504634.1:0-5479 GCF_000495115.2 Populus euphratica | reverse complement strand
TTCTAGATCTTGGGCTCCATATGAAAGTTGTAGCCCTATGTCTTACCTTTCCATCCATATAAAGTAGACCTAAATCTGAGATCTATAGCTCCAGATATGACCTAATTACCGAATAGTATTCCGGTTTGGATTGCACCGACATCTATTTTCTAAGTTTGGCCATCTCTTTATCCTTTCAATTTCAGTTCTTAAGTTCATCAATCAATCCTTTAATTTATGTGATAGGTCTGCATTTAAAATGAACATTTACCACAAATTAAAGGTATCTTATATTGTTAGATATATTATTATAAAACATGCTTTAGTTAAGGAGTTATTAATACTTCAAGTGCAAAATAATGATATAAAACCTTGATAAAAATGCACTTTTAAGTACTAATCAACATATCATTAGTAGAACCTCTAACCTTGACATTTGTTATTATTATTGTTTAATCTTTACATTAATATTCCATCTCAAAGTTCTCATCTTTTTCTTCTTCTTTTCCATCTTTTTCTTTATTATTATTATTATTATTATTATTATTATTATTATTATTAATACTACTATTACTACTACTACTACTACTACTACTATTATTATTATTATTATTATTAATACTACTATTACTACTACTACTACTACTATTATTGCTACTATTATTATTGTTGTTGTTATTGTTACTATTGTTGTTATTGCTATTGTTGTTGTTTATAATTTGTACAATTAACCTCCTCGTGATTCGACCCCGGTCTTGCCGGGTTATTTATTACTTTGACACTCCTGCACTTGGGAGAAGACAACAATCTTTTTGTCGTGTCAACAAACAATTCTTATTTTTATAAATTTTTAAAGGATAAAATTCATAGATAAGTTGCAATAATCTTTTTAAATTATTATGAAATTGAAAAGGTCACTTCCTAATTTTTTAAAGGAACTAAATAATTCAAACAATAAAAGATATGGTATTGTTGAAAATCCATATAAAAATATTTAATACACAATAAAAAAAAATAAGAGAGAGAATTAATTATGATTTAAATAGAAAGATTAGTCAAATTTTATTTTTTAGAAGAAAGGCCAAGTGGTGCTGGGTCCACCAGCCAAGTGATATGATCTATGCAAGAGTTTATCAATTAAATTCGGACTTTGACATAACATTTTTTACTATTTAGTTTAATGTTAATGAGTATAACTTTCAATCCGATATTTAGATAAAGATAAGATTTTACTAGAAGTTTTCAAACGTATTGTTTTATGGTGGGTTAAGATTTCAAGTTAATCTAAATTTAAAAAGACATCACAATATAGGTCAAAAGATAGTGTACGAGTTTTATTATTTGTTGTCCTATAACTTTTGACTTTTTTTATTTGGAAAAGATTCCTTTTCTAATGATGAAATGAAATTTAACAATTTATTTTGGAGTTTTCTACACATACAAAAAGGATTAATGCGAACAATAACCTTACTTGAAGATGATTACTTAAAGCTACAATCCTAACGAATAAAGGCAACAAAGGGGTGACAATTTCTTATCTAATTCCCCTAGCTTATATAGGATTTCTAAGGGGTAGAAATTTTTATACTACCTCTCTAGGATATAATTTTAGATATGAGACTATTTAAGTCAAAGTATTATCTACTATCTTAGGTTCTTTTATTCCTATACATGCGACAACTTTGGTATAAGGGTCACACTTATTTATAAATACTCCTTTGTAAAAGCTATTTTTTGTGGAATGACTATTGTTATTTTTTTCGTAATCTTGTGTTTGTATGTTCGGGGATACTCATGTTTTTCAAGTATCGAAAGAATTGAATATAATTTCATCAAAAAATATATATCTTTGTGGTATCTTTATTATATTTATGGCTTTTAAATCACTAATCATTAGGTGGGTGTTGGTGTCATGGTTCAAGGTAATTATTATGACACATTTTTCTACCAAATCTGATTTGATTTTTTGCTTTCTAGGATTGTGTTAATCTTATTTGTGGATTTATGGATCTTTATATCCACGATGTTGTATCAGTTGGTAACAAAGCTTGACTCTATAAATTAGGTTATATCCCTTTTTAATTATTTTTGTTTAGGTTTTATTTTCATGTCAAATCTATTTGTTTCTATCCATCTTGATTTCAGTTAAGTTTATTCTATTTTGTATTGTTTTTTCTTTGTCTTTGTTATCCAATTAATATTTATTTTGATCTTGAAAAAAAAGGCATTATTAATTCTATCTTGTCTGCTAAAGTAAAAAAAAAAAAAAGATGAAAAAAATGACAAATTTAAAGAGGCTATAAGAATAAGTTATTCGTTAAAATTAGAAAGTTAGTTCATTAACTCTTAAAATGAGTCTCTTCCATTGTTATTTGGCTTTGTTTTGGGTTATTATAAGATTTGTCACCTTAAATCAATTTGGGTTCTTCGATTTAGATTTAAAATTTAAAATTTAAAATTATGACATGTATTTTAAGGAAACATTAATACCAAGAAAAAGAGACAACCATATAAGGGTTCTAACTAAAGAACAAAAAAGCCTATCTTGTATTGATGTGAAACCCATAAACATAAAAATTCAGAAATCCACATTGAAGTAGATGATAAACTTGAAAAGCCAAAATCAAGTTTGTGTTAGATAAACCTTGATCCAGAGATAACTCTGTATCTAAACACCAAAAATATTAAAAATTAAACTTTTAGAATATGTGTTGATTGTCATGTCATCAACAATATTATGATAAAGTATATACATCCAATTCCTAGACATGATGATGTTTTAGATAAATTATAATAGGTTTTATATGTTTTCAAAGATTGATTTGAAAAGTAGTTATCATCAAATAAGAATGGAAAAGGGAGATGAATAGAAAACCACCTTTGAAATAAAATATGATTTGTATAAGTAGTTAATTATGCCTTTTAGACTTACTAATGTATATAGTACTTTTATGAGATCAATGAACCATGTTTTATGCTATTTTATTGGTAATTTTATTATGGTTTATTTTGATATTTTTTTTAATTTATAGCTAGAATTTAGAAAAGTATGTTGAACATTTAAAGAATGATTGATTGTTTTGTGAAAACAAATTATATGTTAATCTAAAAAGGTATGGCTTTTGCGAAGAATATATTGTGATTATTAGATATGTTAATGTAAAAGTTATTTAGATGAATAAAAAAAGGTTAGGATTATTCAAAAATGGTCTAAATTTAAGTCAATCACTGATGTAAAAAGTTTTTATAGTTTGACTAGTTTTTATAAAGAATTTGTTAAGGATTTCAATACTATAGTCACATCTTTGATTGAGATAGTTAAGAAATATATGGGTTTTAAATGAGGCAAAGAATAAGAGCATATTATTAATTTATTAAAGGAAAAATTGATTTTGGTTCCATTGTTATCATTGTCTAATCTTACAAAAACTTTTTAAATTATATGTGGCTTCTATATATTAAAGTTGTTTTAATGCAAGAAAATGATCCATAACTTATTTTAGTAACAATCTCAATGATGCAAGATTGAAATAACCTATATATAATAAGAAACTTTATGTTTTAATAAGAACTTTGAAGACTTGGCAATATTATTTGGGGCTTAAGAAGTTCATAATCCATACTGATCACAAGTATTTAAAACATCTTAAGGGATAATGGAAGTTGAGTTGTTGAGATGAGATCAAATCCCTTATGGTGAGGAGATTTGTGCCTAACTATTATTATAAAGAATTGTATAAAAGGTTGCAAAGTTTGAGTTAAGGTACAAAGAGTGTTGATTGGTACTTTAAGGAGACGAAACTTGTTATAATTCAAGCTAATGTTGAAAAGGATAAAGAGCTACTATGGATAGATTTATGAATGACCTTAATCGTGATATAGATCATATTATGGAGTTATATCATTATATGGAGTTAAAGGACATAATGTATATGGTCATAAAAATAGAGAAACAACTTAAACAGAAAGGTATCATTCGATAAAGCTAACCATTAGGCCTTTTAACACTTTGGAAACCTAATTGGAAGGTTAATATTGGGGGTTGTCCATCACAACCAAATAAAGAGGGTAAGACTAAATAGCCTAAAGAGAATAAAGACATTTCAATCATTGTTAAAAGTAACTCCTCTTTGTAATTGTGACATTAAGTGTTTTCATTTTTTGGGTTTAGGTCATATTGCTTCATAGTTTCCAAACAAAAAAGACATGGTTATAAAAGTTAATAATAAGGTTGAGACCAATGGGGAGGATGAAAAGGATAAGATGACACCATTGAAGGATGATGATGATGTTTGTGTTGAATATCTGGCTGAAAGAAAAGTACTTGTGGTGAGGAAAGTATTGAATATGCATGTTAAGGTGGATGATTTAGAAGGTTAGAATAAGTACATATTCCACACAAGATGTCATGTTTAGAATAATTAAGGAAGTAGCTGAAGTATAAATGGTGATAGTTTCATTAATGCAGCTAGTATTGAATTGATGAAAAATTTAAACTTGCACACTACTAGACATGTTATACCTTATAAATTACTATAGTTGAATGGTAGTGGTGAAGTGAAAGTGAATAAGGAGGTTTTAGTTGCTTTTCCTATTAGTAAATATTGTGATAAGATGTTATGTGATATTGTGCCAATGCAAGTTAATTATTTGTTACTTAATAGACCATAGTAATATGATACAAGAGTTATATATGATGATGGACTGACAAATAAGTATCCCTTTAAGATAAATAGAAGACTTATAACTCTTGTATTTTTTACACCTAAATAAATATATGAGGAGCAACTGGAATTGAAGAAGAAAAAAATGGCTAGAAATAAGAGCTTATATATTAAGAGGACCTTATTTAATAACAAGGTTCTTTTTTGTTTTAATTATAATACTGTTTTTTGGATTGGTTCTAATATTTTGACCTTATAAGATGTTTTTTATAATACACACACACACACACACACATATATATATATTCAAGGTTGAATCTTTTTAAAAAATAGGAGGATGATATGAACTAAGTCATATCCGAATTTGGTCTTAAAATATTTGCTGACTAGTTTTGCAATATTAGATATATTTTTCAAACCGTACATCGATTCAAGATGACATTATACAGGAAGATGCTAGACACATGAAAATATATTGTGTTACATATTCAGGTCACATAAAGTTCAAGAATCTAATATTTTAAAGTGTTAAATTTATTGGATAAATCTTATCAAATTTGTTAAACTAGACCTTAATGTATTGTTTGGGATATTTCTGTAGCTGCAAGTGGAATTTAATTATGATTCAAGTTGGGATAGAAACTAGATATCTTAATATTTCCAACCATATATGATAGGCCCAATAATTCATTTAAATGAGAAAGAATAACTTATTTGAAGTAAAGATTAAAATTTGTCAAGAATATGCAGAAATTAGAGATTCGAGTTATATAAAGAAATTTTAGCATAATGATTTTTTTTTATTATCCTAACCATTCTAATGTTTAAATCTTAGC
>NW_011504672.1:3384-5344 GCF_000495115.2 Populus euphratica | reverse complement strand
CGATTAATGCTAATACTTGTAAATCTCGTCAAGCATTCATGATTATAACTTATGTTAACCACCAATCAAGTTCCTTTCATAGCTCAGGTGTCGGTTATACCATACAGTATGGGCTATGAAAGTGCCAAGCATTTGTTGTACCAAGTGTTATACAACATAAATCAAGATTAGTCATTTAACAAGCAAAGTATTAAAGAGTGAACAAGATAACAAATATAACACATGTTAGTATCAAACATTAAAGTCCATATTAAGTTTACATTATTCTTATTCTTACACCATTAGTGTAACCTTTTCACCTTGACATAACTAACTTAGCTAGACATAATGAAAGAAAGCAAAATAGATAAACAAAAAATAAGAACATAAATATGATAAAAGTTAACTAAGTAAATGAAAGGAAATGAAAGGCATAAACTTGATATTAATGAAAGCAAAGCATAAACATTACAAAAAATATAAAGAGAGAAAGCAAGAGCATGATCTTGATGTGGAAACCAAGATGCCTAAATGCATGGCAAATGCCTCCTTTTATAGTGTTGCGATGTCGTGGTCGCACAAATTAATTACCCTAACTTAAAACACAACAGACAAGATAGTATAGAGCAAGCAAGGGGTCGATCCCACAAGGAAGATTTAATTCAGATTTTTATGCTATACATTATGCAATTGGGGGGTTTTGATTTGTGATGATCTAAACTATGGAAGAAATTAAACTAGCAAACAAAATCAATTGAAATCGAAATTTATCAAGAAAACAAACCTTGGTTGCAAGCACACATCCACCAACGGAAATTAGAACCGATCCTTGAAACAAAACTACAATTTATATTCTGAATTTTTATCTTTTCTTAATGTTGGTTAATTAATGGATCCGCCGTATAACTAACCCTAACCAACAAACAATCACAATGCCCGCATTAATGATTTAGTTCAATGACAGCCCTAAGAACTAGATATTTGAGTGTTCTCCCTAAGTTTAATAATGTAGTTCCGCCACAATTATCAACCTTAGTTGCTTCACAAGTTCATACATCACAACTCCGATTTTGATATCAAACTTAGCAATAAATTGTTCACAATAATAACTTAGAGTTCCGCTCTAGCAATTATCAATAACAATCATAGAAAATATGCATAGGAAAACAACCATAGTTATTCATAATATAAACTGAAAATAAAAGGAAGAATAAATGTCACGGTTCTTGAAATCTGAAGGTTTGTTGTGTCCTTGCAACCAAGAAAAGAGCTTAGCCTTGCATAACCATTGAACAACTACTCTAAAAGAATGAAGAGAGCATGATTTTTTTGGTTTGTAGAGGAGAGAATTTATGTTTCTTAACTTCTGGTTGTTGCCCCTCTTCTCTCCTCTCTCTCTTTCTTTTTATATGCTAAGAAACCCTAGTTCCTAATTTACAAAGTAGTCCTCCCTTAAGTTGACAATTGACATTTAAGTACTTCAATAACCATTTTCCCTAAAAAAGAGAAATAGCCTTGCATGAAATCTTCAAACTCTCACTTAGAGGAGCTAAATTGCTGATATAAAAACTTGGATGACGGTTTAGAAGCTTCGAAATGTAATTTGGACTCATTTCTTCACGAAACCTGATTGCTGGCAGAATTCAGTTGTCATCTTTGAAAAATCATATCTCCCTCATCTGACATCATTTTTGGATGAAATTTGGAGCGTTTACAGACCTTTGAGTCAGGAATCCAAAAAAAATTGAGTTTGCATAAATTGGACTTCAATAGCTCTAGATATTGAATTTTGAATAGACAAAGGTCAACTGTGGCAGAATGTGAGATTTGACTTTGAAGGATGTGATTTCCATGATCTTCCTCTTTTTATTTTTGTTGCATTACATTTCAAGAAAGGTATGGATGCTAGCTTTTTAGTGCCACTGGAATCACTTCATTTCGATCTCTAGAACTCACGCTCTGCACAAAACATCGACTGAAC
>NW_011504672.1:0-2401 GCF_000495115.2 Populus euphratica | reverse complement strand
ATTATATATAACAATAATACAACAATAACAATAACAATAACAATAGTAACAAAGTAGTAGTAGCAGAAGAAGTTAATGAGAACTTTGAGATGAAAGATTAATGTAAGGGTTAAATAATGATAACAACAAATGTCAAGGTTAGAGGATCCACTAATGGCATGTCAAATAAATATAGCAATAACTTTTATTATTCAATCCAATCAGATTATAGATTGTTAACATGATTACTAATTGATACTTAAAAGTGTATTTTTATCAAGGTTTTATATCATCATTTTGCACTTGAAGTATCAATAACTCCTTAACTAAAGCATGTTTTATAATAATATATCTAATAATATAAGATACCTTTAATTTATAGTAAATGTTTATTTTAAATGCAGGCCTATTAGATAAATAAAAGAATTGATTGATGAATTTAAGAACTGAAATTGAAAGGATAAAGAGAGGGCCAAACTTAGAAAAGAGATGTCGGTGTAGTCCAAACCGGAACACTATTTAGTAATTAGATCATATCTAGAGCTATAGATCTTAGATTTAGGTCTACTTTATATGGATGGAAAGGTAAGACATAGACCTACAACTTTCATATGCAGCCCAAGATCTAAAAAGGCCATATTCATGTTCAAATTGGAGCAACAACAAAGAAGTCTGAATTTGTCCTCCAGCTCGAGCACTGTTCAGTATTTTGGCCATATCTGGAGTTCTAGAAGTCGAAATGATCTAAATTTTTTACACAAGAAAGCTGAGACAATTTCCTACAATTTCATGTTTTATGTGGTTTCAATTTTGACGTTATCAATGATGTTTTGGGTAGACAAGAGAAGATAAGGATTGTCACCAAGTCAAGAGTTGGCCACCTACTCATCAATTAGTCATCAAATCAATAGTTCCCAATTTTGGCCTATAAAAGGAGGCATTTGCCATGCATTTAGGAATCTTGGTGTCCAGATCAAGATATGCTCTTGCTTTCTCTCTTTGTATTTTTTGTAATGTTTATGCTTTATTTTCATTAATATCCAGTTTATGGCTTTCATTTCCTTTCCTTTACTTAGTTATATGTTCTTATTTTGTTTATCTATTTTTCTTTCTTTCATTATGTCTAGCTAAGTTTATTATGTCAAGGTGAAAAGGTTACACTAATGGTGTAAGAATAAGTATAGTGTAAACTTAATATGGACTTTAATGTTTGAGACTAACATGTTTTGTATTTGTTATCTTGCTCACTCTTTAATGTTTTGCTTATTAAATGACTAATCTTGATTTGTGTTGTGTAACACTTGGTACAACAAATGCTTGGCACTTTCATAGCCCACATACTGTATGGTATAACCGACACCTCAGCTATGAAAGGAACTTGATTTGTCGTTAACATAAGTTATAATCATAAATGCTTGACGAGATTTACAAGTATTAGCATTAATTGAATAAGATGACTAATGTAATCATGTTAACAATATATAATCTGATTGGAACCTCCTTTGTGTGTGGTTTCCAATCTATAATCTGATTGGAAACTCCTTTGTGTGTGGTTTCTAATTGAATAATAAGAGTTTATACTATACTTGTTTGACATACAATTAGTGGAACCTCTAACCTTAACATTTGTTATTATCATTGCTTAATCCTTACATTAATATTTCATCTCAAAGTTCTCATCTTTTTCTTCTTCTTCTCCTTCTTTTTCTTTACTATTATTATTATTATTATTACTACTATTGTTGTTGTTGTTATTGCTATTTTATAATTGTTGTTTATAATTTGTACAATTAACCTCCCTGTGGTTCGACCCCGGTCTTACTAGGTTATTTATTACTTTGACACTCCTACACTTGGGAGAAGACATCAATCTTTTAGTCGTGTCAAGTTTTTGACACCGTTGTCGGGGAGGTAAGTTTTGTATAAATTATAATATTTATTTTATTTTCTCTTTTCACTTTTCTTGTATATACCTTTGTTTCTTTTCTCTTGTTTTCTTTTTCCTTTTATTCTATTCCTACACGTGCATGAGAGTGTGGTCACGTACATCAAGTGGTAGACTTTGTAGGCTATCCTCATCATTTTCAGAAAATATGGTCGAAGAAGATAATCAATCACTTCATAATGAGAATAACCGTGCTAGAACACTTAGAGACCACATGAATCCCACAAGAACAAGTGCACCATCATGTATAGTTTTTCCTCCCGATGCATCTCATTTTAATTTTAAACCAGGCATTATTCAACTTTTACCTTCTTTTCATGGCTTAGAATTGGAAGCTAGGCATTAATCAACTTTTACCTTCTTTTCATGGCTTAGAATTGGAAAATCCATACTTGCATTTAAAGGAATTTGAGGAGGTCTACAACACATATAATAATTTAAATTGTAGCATGAACACCATCAGATTAAAGCTTTTTC
>NW_011504694.1:0-5282 GCF_000495115.2 Populus euphratica | reverse complement strand
CTCCAGCACTTCCATTTTCTTATGCCATGACCAATTAGGAAGAAATCAAGGATGAAAAAGGCACCGAAAATATTGATGCGGATCTTTTATCAAAAGTGACAACAGATTCGACACCTGACATTACACCAATCGATGATTACTTTCTTGATAAATCTCTACTTTCTCTTAGTTCAATGCCTTGGTTTACTAAAAATATCAATTTTCTTGCTTCAGGATTTTTGCCAGCTCACTGGAGTACTGAAGACAAAAGAAAATTTTTGAGTAACGTGCAAAATTTTTATTGGGATGACCCTTACTTATTCAATTATTGTCCTGATCAAATATTTCAAAAATGCATTCCAGACAATGAGGTAAGTAATTTCATTAAATTTTATCACTCTAAGGCATGTGGGAATCATTTCTCGTAAAAAAAAAAGATTGTAGAAATCTTACAAAGCGGATTTTATTGGCCCACCATATTCAAGGAGTCACATGCATTCCGCAAAAACTGTGAAAATTGTCAAAAGGTGGGATTTATTTCAAAACACAGAGAGTCTTTAGATAATCTTCTATTGACTCTTAAGTCTCATCATAGTCGAGATAAGTATCGTGCAATTCATGACTTATGAACCCATTTTCATAAAGAACATGCTTGACATAGTCTTGGGAATCTGACTAAAAAAGACCCTGTTTGCTAGTTTTTAAGAAAACTAGATGGGAAGCCTATCCCCGACCCATAGAGGGCGTTTAAGCTGTTCTTGGATGTAAAACCAAGGGAAGATGTGAGCCACAATCACAACCACCTATGCATATGTTTTTTTTTTAAAAAAAAGAAATAAAAAGAGAGAGAGAAAGTGTGTGTGTGAGACTCCAGGTGGCCTACATATAGGTAGTTTGATTAGTTTTTTTAAATTTCTCATCTATAAAATCCCCTCTTCCTTCCTTTCATTTCAACTCAACCCATACATTCAACAACTACAAAAGTGTGTAGAAATGGCAAGTTCCTCAGGTCATCATATAAGAAATATTTGTGTTTTTGGTGGATCTAGTCCTGGGAAAGAAAAGGAGTTTTTAGAATCAGCAAATCATCTTGGTCAGGTGCTAGCTGAGAGAAAGATTTGTTTAGTATATAGGGGAGGCAGTTTTGAGTTAATGGGAGGTGTGTCAATAGCTGCATTTTTAGGAGGTAGTCAAGTTTTGGGGGTCGTCCCCGAAGCTTTAGCACAAGGGGACATCATTGGAAAAACAATTGGAGAGGAACTTCAGGTCTCCACAATGTCAGCTCGAATGAATGCAATGTTTAACCATGCTGATGCCTTCATTGCTTTACCAGGTGGTCTAGGCACATTGGAAGAGATCTTTCATATTTCCTCTTGGGCTCAATTGCACATTCACCATAAACCCATAGGTTTGTTAAATGTTAATGGTTATTATGATAAGTTGTTGTCTTTTCTTGATCATGCTGTGGAACAGGAATTTCTAACATCTTCTGCACGACGAATCATAATCTCTACTGCTACTGCTGAACAATTGATTGACCAACTACAATATTTCATTCCTGTGATTGATCCTTCCATGAGTCGCATAACTTGGTCATCTAAGAAAAGCCGTAAAAAGCTTAGATTGAATTTGAGCCTTCATTTGTTAATTTTTATGTCTTTTGGTTTTATTATTGTGTTTTGTTATTTCTTATTTTTATTTTAGTGTGTTTCAGGTTTGTCGGTGTTCGTTATTTCAGGTGATATCTTCTATACTCTATCTTTCTACCTTAAAACATTGAGGACAATGTCTCGTTTTGGTTGGGGGGAGAGCGTTGATTAGTACTTAAAAGTGCATTTTTATCATGGTTTTATATCATCATTTTGCACTTGAAGTATCAATAACTCCTTAACTAAAATATGTTTTATAATAATGTATCTAATAATATAAGATACCTATAATTTGTGGTAAATGTCTATTTTTAATGCAGGCCTATCACATAAATGAAAGGATTGATTGATGACTTTAAGAACTTAAATTGCAAGGGCAAAGAGATGGTCAAACTTAGAGAAGAGATGTCGGTGCAATCCAAACCGGAACACTGTTCGGTAATTGGGTCATATATGGAGCTACAGATCTCAGATTTAGGTCCAATTTATATGGATGGAAAGGTAAGACATAGGGCTACAACTTTCATATGGAGCCCAAGATCTAAAAAGGCCATTATCAAGTCCAAATTATAGCAACAACAAAGAAGCCCGAATCTGTCTTCCAGCCCGAGCACTGTTCGGGATTTTGGCCATATCTGGAGTTCTAGAAGTCCAAATGAGCTGAAAGTTTTACACAAGAAAGCTGAGACAATTGCCTACAACTTTCATGTTTGCAACTGGCTCCAATTTTGACGTTATCAATGACATTTATGGCAGACAACAGAAGATAAGGATTGTCACCAAGTCAAAAGTTGGCCACCCACTTATCAATTAGTCATCAAATCAATAGTTCCCAATTTTGGCCTATAAAAGGAGGCATTTGCCATGCATTTAGGCATCTTGGTTTCCAGATCAAGATCATGCTCTTCCTTTCTCTCTTTGTATTTTTTGTAATGTTTATGCTTTGCTTTCATTAATATTAAGTTTATGCCTTTCATTTCCTTTCCTTTACTTAGTTAACTTTTATGTTCTTATTTTGTTTATCTATTTTGCTTTCTTTCATTATGTCTAGCTAAGTTAGTTATGTCAAGGTGAAAAGGTTACACTAATGGTATAAGAATAAGTATAATGTAAACTTAATATGGACTTTAATGTTTGATACTAACATGTTTTATATTTGTTATCTTGTTCACTCTTTAATACTTTGCTTGTTAAATGACTAATCTTGATTTGTGTTGTATAACACTTGGTACAACAAATGCTTGGCACTTTCATAGCCCATAATGTATGGTATAACCGACACCTGAGCTATGAAAGGAACTTGATTTGTTGTCAACATAAGTTATAATCATGAATGCTTGACGAGATTTACAAGTATTAGCATTAATTGAATAAGATGACTAATGTAATCATGTTAACAATATATAATCTGATTGGAACCTCCTTTGTGTGTGGTTTCCAATTCAATAATAAGAGTTTATACTATACTTGTTTGATATACCATTAGTGGAACCTCTAACCTTGACATTTGTTATTATTATTGTTTAATCCTTATATTAATTTTCCATCTCCAAGTTATCATCATCTTCTTCTTCTTCTCTTTCTTTATTATTATTATTATTACTACTACTATTACTATTACTACTACTATTACTATTACTATTATTATTATTATTATTATTATTATTATTATTATTGTTATTATTATTATTGTTGTTGTTGTTATTGTTGTTGTTATTGTTGTTGTATTATTGTTATTTATAATTTGTACAAATAACCTCCCTGTGGTTCGACCCCGGTCTTGCCGGGTTATTTATTACTTCGACACTCCTGCACTTGGGAGAAGACATCAACCTTTTAGTCGTGTCAAGCGTAGTAGTTGATAAAAAAAAAAATTGTTTTTCATTTCATAAAGCATGTGCATAATTGTTGTTACTAGGATGGCAGAGTAAAGGAGTTCTTTTGTTAAAGTGACTCTTGAGACGCATCTTAGTAATCATTCTTAACAAGGTCTATTATAATACTTCCTGAAATATTCAGGTTTACAAACTCTCGTATTGTTACCACTTAATTCTGCTCATATACTTATTTAACATGTATTTTTAAACCTTAATTTACACACACACACTTTAACATATGATTGTGGGTTGCATATTGGATTATTACATTATTTATGTTCTTTTGTTAAAGGTAACAACTAAGGGAAAGGGATTGTATATAATTAAAAAAAAAACATGAAAAAAAGAAAAAACGAAAAAAAATGATGATAATAAAAATGTAGATAAGTTTGATTTCGTAGCCTCCTGGATTATTACATTATTTATGTTCTTTTGTTAAAGGTAACAACTAAGGGAAAGGGATTGTATATAATTAAAAAGAAAAAAAGAAAAACATGAAAAAAAAAGAAAAAGAAAAAAAAATGATGATAATAAAAATGTAGATAAGTTTGGTTTCGTAGCCTCCCTAACCTAAGCAATTAAGCTCGAAGGGGTGTTTTAACACCTAATACCCTAAAGTCAACTGACTTGGGAGCTATTGGCCCAACGCTTGTTACATGGGTTGAGGAGAAAAGCTTAAGGGAATCAAACATTGCACTATCTACATATCAGTATTTGCGACCCGAGAAATGTAGATAAGTTTGGTTTCGTAGCCTCCCTAACCTAAGCAATTAAGTCCGAAGGGGTGTTTTAACACCTAATACCCTAAAGTCAACTGACTTGGGAGCTATTGGCCCAACGCTTGTTACATGGGTTGAGGAGAAAAGCTTAAGGGAATCAAACATTGCACTATCTACATATCAGTATCTGCGACCCGAGTTACTAAGCTCGTAGGGGTGTCTTAACACCTAATGCCCTAAGACCAACTGGTCTGGGAGTCATTAGCTGAAAGCTCGTTACATGGGTTAAAGATGCATGATGTTTTTAAAGTATATGTATATAGAGTTAAAAAAAAAAAAAGAAGAAAAAAAAAGACAAAAATAATAATCTCAACCCAAGGAAGTTAACCTTAAACATTAGAACAAAAATTTTGTTTTCTTCCAAGAAAAGCCCCATAATTATGTGTTGATACATTGAGCACAAAAGAAAGGTTTATTAATATCTTGTTAAGTGGTATTGAGCAGATGTATAAATTTAATGAGAGTTTGTTTATCTGGATAGATTAATGGAAGTTAAATGATGAATACCTTGCTTTGTGAAATTTGCAAATTGTTTTAACGCTTTGATTACTAGGGACTAGTAATAAGCTGGTTGAGGGGCGTGATTAGTACTTAAAAGTGCATTTTTATCATGGTTTTATATCATCATTTTGCAATTGAAGTATCAATAACTCCTTAACCAAAGCATGTTTTATAATAATATATCTAATAATATAAGATACCTTTAATTTGTGGTAAATGTCTATTTTTACTGCAGGTCTATCACATAAATGAAAGGATTGATTGATGACTTGAAGAACTTAAATTGCAAGGATAAAGAGATGGCCAAACTTAGAAAAGAGATGTCGGTGCAATCCAAACCGGAATACTGTTCGGTAAATGGGTCATATCTGGAGCTGTATATCTCAGATTTAGGTCCAATTTATATGGATGGAAAGGTAAGACATAGGCCTACAACTTTCATATGGAACCCAAGATCTAAAAAGGTCATTATCAAGTCCAAATTGTAGCAACAATAA
>NW_011500161.1:240411-304260 GCF_000495115.2 Populus euphratica | reverse complement strand
CATTTAGGCATCTTGGTTTCAGATCAAGATTGTACGCTTTATTTCTTTCTTTATATTTTTGTAATACTTAAGGTTTGCTTTCATTAATCTCTTGTTTATGCTTTTCATTTCCTTTCCTTTACTTTTTTTAAGTTATATCTTATTTATGTTGTTATCTTGTTTATTTATATTTCTCTTCTTTTATTATGTTTAGTTAAGTTTATTATGTCAAGGTGAAAATGTTACACTAATGGTGTGAAAATAAGTATAGTGTAAACTCAACATGGACTTTAATATTTGATATTAACATGTTTTGTATTTGTTATCTTGTTCACTCTTAATACTTTGCTTTAAATGATTAGTCTAGATTTATATTGTATAACACTTTACATAACAAATATTTGGCCCTTCATAGCCCAACCGTATTATGTAACAGGCATTTGTACTATAAAAGAAACTTGATTTGTTGTTAACATAAGTTATAATTATGAATACCTGACAACATTTACAAGTATTAGCATTATTCAAATAAGATAACTAACGTAATCATGTTAACCATTTATAATTTGATTGGAAACTTCTATGTGTGTGGTTTCTAGTTGAGTAAGAAAAAGAGTTTATATTATACTTGACATTTTTTTTTATTGTTTAATCTTCACATTAATCTTACATCTCAAAGTTCTCTTTCACTTATTATTATTGTTGTTGTTGTTGTTGCTTATAATTTATATAGTTAACCTTTCTGTGATTCGGCCCCAGTCTTGTCGAGTTATTTATTACTTCGATACTCTTACACTTGGAAGAAAATATCAACTCTTTAGTCATATGACATGATCAAAAGATTGATGTCTTCTCCCAAGTGCAGGAATGTCGAAGTAATAAATAACCTAGCAAGACCGTGGTCGAACCACAAGGAGGTTAATTGTATAAATTATAGATAATAATACAACAACAACAATAAAAATAACAAGAATAGTAATAGTAATAGTAGTAGTAGTAGTAGTAGAAAAAGAAAAGGCAAAAGAAGAAGTTGATAAGAACTTTGAGATGGAAGATCAATGTAAAGATTAAACAATGATAACAACAAATGTCAAGGTTAGAGGACCCCCTAAAGGTATATCAAACAAGTATAGTATAAAATCTTGTTATTCAATTGGAAACCACACATAAAGGAGGTTTCAATCAGATTATAAATTGTTAACATGATTACATTAGTTATCTTATTCGATTAATGCTATACTTGTAAATGTTGTTAGACATTCATGATTATAACTTATGTTAACAACAAATCAAGTTCCTTTTATAGCACAAATGTCGGTTGTACCAAACATTTTGTCCTAGGAAAGTGTCAAGCATTTGACATACCCAGTGTTATACAACATAAATCTAGATTAGTCATTTAACAAGTAAAGTATTAAAAAGTAAACAAAATAACAAATACAAAACATGTTAGTATCAAATATTAAAGTCCATGTTAAGTTTACACTATACTTATTCTTACATTATTAGTGCAACTTTTTCACCTTGACATAATAAACTTAGCTAAACCTAATAAAAAAGAGAAACATAAATAAACAAGATAAAAAACATAAATAAGATAAAAGTTCACTAAGTAAAGGAAAGGAAAGGAAATAAAAGACTGACACGACTAAAAGATTGATGTCTTCTCCCAAGTGCAGGAGTGTCGAAGTAATAAATAACCCGGCAAGACCGGGGTCGAACCACAGGGAGGTTACTTGTACAAATTATAAATAACAATAATACAACAACAATAACAATAACAACAACAACAACAACAACAACAATAATAATAGTAATAACAGTAATAATAATAATAATAATAATAATAATAATAATAATAATAATACTAATAATAATAGTAGTAGTAGTAGTAGTAGTAGTAATAATAATAATAATAATAATAGTATTAATAGTAGTAGTAGTAGTGATAATAATAATAATAATAATAATAAAGAAAAAGAAGAAGATGAAGATGAAGATGAGAACTTTGAAATGAAATATTAACGTAAAGATTTAACAACGATAACAATAAATACCAAGGTTAGAGGATCCACTAATGGTATGTCAAACAAGTATAATATAAACTCTTATTAGTCAATTGGAAACCACACACAAAGGAGGTTCCATTCAGATTATAAATTGTTAACATGATTACATTAGTCATCTTATTCAATTAATGCTAATACTTGTAAATCTCGTCAAGCCTTCATGATTATAACTTATGTTAACAACAAATCAAGTTCCTTTCATAGCTCAGGTGTCGGTTATACCATACAGTATGGGCTATGAAAGTACCAATCATTTGTTGTACCAAGTGTTATACAACATAAATCAAGATTAGTCACTTAACAAGCAAAGTATTAAAGAGTGAACAAGATAACAAATATAAAACATGTTAGTATCAAACATTAAAGTCCGTATTAAGTTTACACTATACTTATTCTTATACCATTAGTGTAACCTTTTCACCTTGACATAATAAACTTAGCTAGACATAATGAAAGAAAGAAAAATATATAAACAAATAAGAACATGAATAAGATTAAAATTAACTAAATACGTGAAAGGAAATGAAAGGCATAAACTTGATATTAATGAAAATAAAGCATAAACATTACAAAAAATACAAAGAGAGAAAGCAAGGGCATGATCTTGATCTAGAAACCAAGATGCCTAAATGCATGACAAATGCCTCCTTTTATAGGCCAAAATTGGAAACTATTGATTTGATGACTAATTGATGAGTGGGTGGCCAACTCTTGACTTAGTGACAATCCTTATCTTCTCTTGTCTGCCCAAAACGTCAATGATAACGTCAAAATTGGAGCCACTTGAAAACATGAAAGTTGTAGGCAGTTGTCTTAGCTGTCTTGTGTAAACAATTCAACTCATTTGGACTTCTAGAACTCCAGACATGACCCAATTACCAAACAGTGTTCTCGTTTGGATTGCACCGACATCTCTTTTCTAATTTGGGTCATCTCTTTGCCCTTGCAATTTAAGTTCTTAAAGTCATCAATCAATCCTTTCATTTATGTGATAGGCCTGCATTTAAAATGAACATTTACCACAAATTAAAGGTATCTTATACTATTAGATATATTATTATAAAACATGCTCTAGTTAAGGAGTTATTGATACTTCAAGTGCAAAATAATGATATAAAACCATGATAAAAATGCACTTTTAAGTACTAATCACACCCCCCAACCAGCTTATTACTAGTCCCTAGTAATCAAAGCGTTAAAATAGAAAAACAATTTGCAAATTCCACAAAGCAAGGTATTCATCATTTAACTTTCATTAATCTATCCAAATAAACAAACTCTCGTTAAATTTATATATCTGCTCAATACCTCTTAACAAGATATTCATAAACCTTTCTTTTGTGCTCAATGCATCAACATATAATTATGGGGCTTTTCTTGGAAGAAAACAAAATTTTTGTTCTAATGTTTAAGGTTAATTTCCTTGGGTTGGGATTATTATTTTTGTCTTTTTTTTTCCTTCTTGTTTTTTTTTTTTAAAAATATATACATATAATTTAAAAACACCATGCATCTTTAACCCATGTAACGAGCTTTCAGCTAATGACTCCCAAACCAGTTCGTCTTAGGGCATTAGGTGTTAAGACACCCCTACTACCTTAGTAACTCGGGTCACAGATACTGATTTGTAGATAGTGCAATTTTTTATTTCCTTAAGCTTTTCTCCTCAACCCATGTAACAAGCGTTGGGTCAATAATTGCTTAGGTTAGGGAGGCTACGAAACCAAACTTATCTACATTTTTATTATCATCATTTTTCTTCTTCTTCTTTTTTTTTTTGCTCTTTTTTTTTTTTGCAAATTATATACTATCCCTTTCCCTTAGTTGTTACCTTTAACAAAAGAACATAAATAATGTAATAATCCAATGTGCAACCCACAATCATATGTTTAAAGTGTGTGTGTGTAAATTAAGGTTTAAGAATACATGTTAAATAAGTATATGAGTAGAATTAAGTGATAACAATGTGAGATTTTATAAACCTGAATATTTCAAGAAGTATTATGATAGACCTTGTTAAGAATGGTTACTACGATGCGTCTCAAGAGTCACTTTAACAAAAGAGCTCCTTTACTCTGTCATCCTAGTAACAACAATTATGCACATGCTTTATGAAATGAAAATAATTTTTTTTTATCAACTACTACCCTCTACCCCCAACCAAAACGAGACATTGTCCTCAATGTTCTAAGGTAGAAAGATACAGTATAAAAGCTATCACCTGAAATAACGAACACTGACAAAACCTGAAACACACTGAAACAAAAATAAAGAATAACAAAATACAATAATAAAACCAAAAGACATAAAAATGCACAAATAAAGGCTCAAATCCAATCTAAGCTTTTTACGGCTGTCCTTAGTTGACCAATTTATGCGACTCATGGAAGGATCAATTACAGGAATGAAGGCTTGTAGTTGGTCAATTAATTATTCAGCAGTAGCAACAGAGATTATGATTTGTCGTGCAGAAGATGTTAGAAAGTCCTGTTCCACAGCATGATCAAGAAAAGACAACAACTTATCATAATAACCATTAACATTTAACAAACCTATGGGTTTATGGTGAATGTGCAGTTGAGCCCAAGAGGAAATATGAAAGATCTCTTCCAATGTACCTAGACCACCTGGTAAAGCAATGAAGGCATCAACATGGTTAAACATTCCATTCATTCGAGCTAACATTATGGAGACCTGAAGTTCCTCTCCAATTGTTTTTCCAATGATGTCCCCTTGTGCTAAAGCTTCGGGGACGACCCCCAAAACTTGACTAACTCCTAAAAATACAGCTATTGACACACCTCCCATTAACCCAAGACTGCCTCTCCCATACACTAAATGAATCTTTCTCTCACCTAGCACCTGACCAAGATGATTGGCGGATTCTAAAAACTCCTTTTCTTTCCGAGGACTAGATCCACCGAAAACACAAATATTTCTTATATGATGACTTGAGGAACTTGTCATTTCTACACACTTATGTATTTGTTGAATATATGGGTTAAGTACAAATGAAAGGAAGGAATAGAGGGTTTTATAGATGAGAAATTAGAAAGGCAATCATAACACCTATATGTAGGCCAGCTGGAGTCTCACACTCTGTCTCTCTCTTTTTATTTATTTATTTATTTACTTTTGAAAAAAGCATGTGTATGTACAGGTAGTTGTGATTGTGGCTCACATCTTCCCTTGGTTTTACGTCCAAGAACGGCTTAAACGCCCTCTATGGGTCGTGGATAGGCTTCCCATCCAGTTTTCTTAAAAACTGGCAAACAGGGTCTTTTTTAGTCAGATTCCCAAGACTAAATCGATCATGTTCTTTATGAAATAGTGGCCATAAATCATGAATTGCACGATGCACATCTCCACTAGGGTGCGTCTCAAGAGTCAATAGAAGATTATCTAAAGACTTCTTACTCAGGCCATCCTTAATGAATTGTATTTTATCTTCATGATTTATAGATACCATTCCTAAACAACGACATTGTGTATTATAAGTCCATCTAGCACATCGATGACAGACATCCAGTCGTTTTGCACGACGTTTCTTTGCAAAAGTGCTTTTACCTGTTCCAGGCATGTGTGAAATGAAGAAGTTAGAGGATTCACCTGATAATCGGACCTTTGCTTCAATCAACCAACGAATATCTTCAGGAATTCCATGATTCATTAATAATCTCAATCTTGCACATCTAGCACGGTAAATTTTTGTAATCGCATTCTAAGGCAGAGCGGGAAAATACTTTTTCAATTTTTCAAGGTTAGTGTCCATTTTCAAATGAGAATTGGAAGAGAGATTCAAAGAATTGCACAGATATATACACAGATATCAGTAATTGTGGGAAACTGAAAGAACCGACTTAAGTCACGGAGTACCGTTATCCGCCATTTGACCGGGGTGAAGAAACTTGCAAAAATCACTCAAAAAGAAACAAAAATAAAATAAAAAAAAATCAATATTTATATAAGAAAAATAAAATAAAATAAAATAAAATCAATCTTTATATACAGGATCACCAAATTCAATAGAGTTATGTTCAACTGAAAAATTGTCAAAGTAAACTTTCAGACGATATCCATTTACCTTGAAAACATTGCCATTCTTTGGATTCTCGATGTCATAGGCCCCATATGGATACACATGTTTCACAATAAAAGGACCACTCCATCTTGATCTTAATTTTCCAGAAAATAAATGCAGTCGAGAATTATAAAGCAAGACTTTTTGACCAACATTGAAGGTTTTTCTATGTATTTTCTTGTCATGAAATTCTTTTATTCTTGCTTTATGAATTCTTGAATTTTCATATGCATCATTTCTTATTTCCTCAAGCTTATTTATTTGTAATTTTCGCAGTTGACTAGCATCATCCAGATTTGAATTGAAAGCTTTAATAGCCCAATAAGCTTTATGTTCAAGTTCCACAGGCAAGTGACAAGGTTTTCCATAGACTAGTCTATAAGGTGACATACCTAATGATGTTTTATAAGCAGTTCGATAAGCCCAAAGTGCATCATTAAGTCTTAAAGACCAGTATTTCCTATTAGGGTTCACTGTTTTCTCCAAAATATGTTTGATCTCCCTATTAGCAAGCTCTACTTGTCCACTTGTTTGAGGGTGATAAGGGGTGGCAACTTTGTGTGTGATTCCATATTTCTTCATTAAAGACTCAAATGGCTTGTTGCAGAAATGTGTTCCACCATCACTTATTATGGCTCGAGGGACTCCAAATCGACTCAAATATTTTCTTTCAAAAACTTTATCACTGTTTTGTGATCATTGTTTCAACTTGGAATTGCCTCTATCCATTTTGAAACATAATCTACTGCGACTAATATGTATAAGAAACCAAATGATGGAGGGAATGGGCCCATGAAATCTATACCCCAACAGTCAAAGATCTCAATGACAATAATAGGGTTTAAAGGCATCATGTGACGTTTTGAAATAGATCCCAACTTTTGACAATTTTCACAAGACTTGCAGAATGCATGTGAGTCTTTGAACATGGTGGGCCAGTAAAATCCACTTTGTAAGATTTTTGCAGTTGTCTTTCTTGATGAGAAATGGCCCCCACATGCCTCAGAATGACAAAATTTAATGACACTACTTACCTTATTGTCAGGAATGCATCTTCGAAATATTTGATCAGGACAATATTTGAATAAATAAGGATCATCCCAATAAAAGTTCTTCACTTCATTCAAAAACTTTCTTTTATCTTGGGTATTTCAATGAGCTGGCAATTGTCCTGAAACAAGAAAATTGACAATATTAGCAAACCAAGGCATTGTAGAGACAGAAAGTAAAGATTCATCAGGAAAGTAGTCATCGATTGGTGTGATGTCAGTTTTCGAATCTGTTGTCAATCTTGACAAGTGATCTGCGACAACATTTTCGCTGCCTTTCTTATCTTTGATTGTGATATCAAATTCTTGAAGTAATAAAATCCACCGCACCAATCTAGCCTTGGAATCTTTCTTAGAAAGAAGATATTTCAATGCTGCATGATCACTAAAAACAACAACAGGTGAGCCAACAAGATAAGATCTGAATTTTTCACATGCAAATACCACTGCAAGTAATTCTTTTTCAGTGGTGGTATAATTCATTTGAGCACTATTTAAAGTTTTACTTGCATAGTAAATTACATAAGGTTTCTTATCTTTTCTTTGTCCCAAAACAGCACCTACGGCATAATCACTAGCATCACACATTATTTCAAAAGGTAATGACCAATCGGGAGGTTGAATGATAGGAGCACAAGTAAGCAAGTTTTTAAGTTTAACAAAGGCTTCTTCACAATGTTCAGTCCATTCAAAAATAGTATCCTTTGTTAGAAGGTTACTTAAAGGCTTAGATATTACACTAAAATCTTTGATGAACCTTCTATAAAAACCAGCATGTCCCAGGAATGATCTAACATCTTTAAGAGATTTTGGTGTTGGCAAGTTTGCAATTAACTCAATTTTAGATTTGTCAACCTCAATTCCTTTTGATGAAACAATGTGACCAAGTACAATGCCGTTTGTTACCATAAAATGACATTTTTCCCAATTCAGCACAAGATTCTTCTCTTCACACCTGGTTAAAACCTTTGCTAAATTAGTCAAACAATCATCAAATGAATCGCCAAAAACAGAAAAATCATCCATGAAAATCTCAAGAAAATGTTCAACCATATCGCTAAATATACTAAGCATGCATCTTTGAAATGTGGCTGGTGCATTACATAATCCAAAAGGCATCCTCCGATATGCAAAAGTACCAAATGAACATGTGAAAGTAGTCTTTTCTTGATCTTCCAATGCAATTTCAATTTGGTTGTAACCCGAATAGCCATCTAGGAAACAATAAAATTCATGACCTGCAACTCTTTCTAGGATTTGATCCATGAAAGGTAAAGGAAAATGATCTTTTCTAGTCATTGAATTAAGTTTCCTATAGTCAATGCACATGCGCCAACCAGTAACAGTTCTAGTGGGAATTAACTCATTGTTCTCATTTGTTATCACAGTGACTCCAGACTTCTTAGGTACAACTTGGGCAGGACTTACCCATTTGCTGTCAGAAATAGGATAAATGATTTCATTATCTAGAAGCTTAATGACTTCATTTTTCACTACTTCTTTCATATTAGGATTTAGCCTTCGTTGCATTTCTCTAGAGGGTTTAGCATTTTCCTCTAAATAAATTCTGTGTGTACAAATCAAAGGACTAATTCCTTTTATATCAGCTATGGTCCATCCTAATGCTTTTTTGTGCATTTTCAGAGTTTGTAATAACTTACCTTCTTGATGTGCATTAAGTTTGGAAGAGATTATTACCGGAAAAGTTTCATTTTCTCCCAAAAATGAGTATTTGAGATTGGATGGCAACGACTTCAAATCAGGTTTTGGTGGTTGAACACTTGAAGGTATGGACTTAATTGGTCGTGGTGGCAATTCCTCAATTTGTGGCCTCCAATTACTTGTCTTTGATTTTTCCTGAAAATAAATCATTTCCAAATCATCAGATTCATCAATCTCAATTTCATTGGAAGTGGTTGGAAATTGATCATGAATTAATTTTTCAGTAAAGTCCACTTCCTGTAAATCATTATCTAAACTAATTCATCAATATGATCTACTTCTTGTAAATCATTATCATCTCTAGGTTGCTTGCAAATGTTGAAAATATTCATCTCCAATGTCATGTTTCCAAATGATAGCTTCATCAGTCCATTCCTACAATTAATCAATGCATTAGAAGTTGCAAGAAATGGACGTCCTAAAATAACAGGAAATGAATTACATACTTCAACAGGTTGTGTGTCCAAGACAATAAAATCCACAGGATAAATGAATTTATCGACTTGTACTAACACATCTTCAATTATTCCTCTAGGCACTTTTATAGATCTATCGGCAAGTAAAAGAGTTATAGAAGTTGGTTTTAACTCACCTAGATTGAGACTCTGAAAAACTGAATATGGAAGTAAATTCACACTAGCACCAAGA
This sequence comes from Populus euphratica, assembly GCF_000495115.2. Taxonomy (NCBI): domain Eukaryota; kingdom Viridiplantae; phylum Streptophyta; class Magnoliopsida; order Malpighiales; family Salicaceae; genus Populus; species Populus euphratica. The sequence goes on along the minus strand of NW_011500161.1, from coordinate 294,712 downwards.
TCAAGTAAGGCTCTTTCAATTTTATGCTCTCCAATAAAGCAAGAAATTGTAGGACAACCAGGGTCTTTATATTTCAAAGCATTATTATTCTGAAGAATAGCACTTACTTGTTCGGCTAGAAAGGCTTTCTTTTTCACATTTAGTTTCCTCTTCACAGTGCATAGATCTTTTAAAAATTTAGCATAGGAAGGAACCTGTTTAATAGCATCCAGCAAAGGTATATTGATTCTTACCTGTTTGAAAATTTCAAAAATTTCAGAGTTGTGATTGACTTTCCTTTGTTTAGTCATGACATGAGGAAATGGAAGTGCTGGCGGTGAATCAGTCGTTTCATTGCAATTTTCAGATTCAACCCCTTCCTTACCCTCAGAGATTGACTCATCATCTTTCACATAAGGTTCAAGAGAGGGTTTTTCAATAACCTTACCACTGCGCAGAGTAGTGACTGATTTGATTTGATCCATATGTTGGCTTCCGGAACTACTTGCATTTGCATTGTATTGCCCCTTTGGATTTTGTTGTGGTTGAGATGGAAACTTACCTTTCTCTTGGAAACTGACAGCAGATGTTAATTTTGCAAGAGTATCTTTAAAATCCGTCATGTTTTGAGCAAGCTGAGTATTGATTGTCTCTTGCTTTTCAATGAATGCATGCAATGTTTCCTCAAGATTTCTTCTAAGAGGTGGAGCATAAGGAGGTGCATATCCATGAGAATTTTGGAAATTGTGGTGTGCTTGAAATGGTGGTTGTGAAGTTTGTGCATTGTTGTTCTCACTCTTCCAATTGAAATTTGGGTGATTTCTCCAACCAGGGTTGTATGTTTGGGAGTATGGGTTATGGTTGGCCTTCTCCAACCAGGGTTGTATGTTTGGGAGTATGGGTTGTGGTTGGCCCTTTGAAAACTGTTTAAAGCATGGGCTTGTTCATGGAGACATTCTTTAAAAGAAGGCAAGGTTGGACAATCATTGGTTGAGTGTTCATTTGTTTCACAGATTTGACACACAATGTTTTCAACAGATTTTAGTTGGCCACTCTTTTTTAATTCTAGTGCCTCGACTTTTCTAGCTAAAGATGCAAACTTGGCTTGAAGGTCATGATCTTCCCTAAGGTTGTACATACCTCCATTAGATGTATGAGGTTGAGTTTTACTCGGTGCCTCATATGTACCCGCAGTGTCCCAATTTTGAGCATTTTCAGCTAACAAGTCTAAGTACTCCATTGCTTCATCAGGGTCTTTATCTTCAAAAGTTCCATTGCACATCAATTCAACCATTTGTCTATCTTTAGGTGTTAACCCTTCATAGAAATGTGAAACCAATCTCTATGTTTCAAAACCATGATGAGGGCAAGTACTAAGCAAGTCTCGATACCTATCCCAACATTGGTAAAATGTTTCTCCTGGTTTTTGAGTGAAAGTGGTGATTTGTCTCTTGAAAGAGTTTGTTCTATGAGATGGGAAAAACTTCTTTAAAAACTGTTGTTGCATTTCATCCCAAGCACGAATGGATCCTGGTCTTAAATTTTGTAGCCATGTTTTAGCTTTATCTTTTAATGAAAAAGGAAAAAGCTTTAATCTGATGGTGTTCATGCTACAATTTAAGTTATTATATGTGTTGCACACCTCCTCAAATTCCCTTAAATGCAAGTATGGATTTTCCAATTCTAAACCATGAAAAGATGGTAAAAGTTGAATAATACCTGGTTTAAAATTAAAATGAGATGCATCGGGAGGAAAAACTATACATGATGGTGCACTTGTTCTTGTGGGATTCATGTGGTCTCTAAGTGTTCTAGCACGGTTATTCTCATTATTTTCATTATGAAGTGATTGATTATCTTCGTCGGCCATATTTTCTGAAAATGATGAGGATATCTGATTAGTACTTAAAAGTGTATTTTTAGCATGGTTTTATATCATCATTTTGCACTTGAAGTATCAATAACTCCTGAACCAAAGCATGTTTTAAAATAATATATCTAATAATATAAGATACCTTTAATTTATGGTAAATGTCTATTTTTAATGCAGGCCTATCACATAAATGAAAAGATTGATTGATGACTTGAAGAACTTAAATTGCAAGGATAAAGAGATGGCCAAACTTAGATTTTTAAGAAACTGGATGGGAAGCCTATCCCCGACCCATAGAGGGCGTTTAAGCCGTTCTTGGACGTAAAACCAAAGGGAAGATGTGAGCCACAATCACAACTACCTGTACATACACATGCTTTTTTCAAAAGTAAATAAATAAATAAATAAAAAGAGAGAGAGAGTGTGTGAGACTCCAGCTGGCCTACATATAGATGTTATGATTGCCTTTCTAATTGCTCATCTATAAAACTCTACATATAGATGTTATGATTGCCTTTCTACTTTCTCATCTATAAAACCCTCTTTTCCTTCCTTTCATTTCTACTCAACCCATACATTCAACAAATACAGAAGTGTGTAGAAATGGCAAGTTCCTCAAGTCATCAAATAAGAAATATCTGTGTTTTCGGTGGATCTAGTCCTGGAAAAGAAAAGGAGTTTTTAGAATCAGCAAACCATCTTGGTCAGGTGCTAGCTGAGAGAAAGATTCATTTAGTGTATGGGGGAGGCAGTCTTGGGTTAATGGGAGGTGTGTCAATAGCTGCATTTTTAGGAGGTAGTCAAGTTTTAGGAGTCGTCCCTGAAGCTTTGGCACAAGGGGACATCATTGGAAAAACAATTGGAGAGGAACTTCAGGTCTCCACAATGTCGGCTCGAATGAATGCAATGTTTAACCATGCTGATGCTTTCATTGTTTTACCAGGTGGTCTAGGCACATTGGAAGAGATCTTTCATATTTCCTCTTGGGCTCAATTACACATTCACCATAAACCTATAGGTTTGTTAAATGTTAATGGTTATTATGATAAGTTGTTGTCTTTTCTTGATCATGCTGTGGAACAGAAATTTCTAACATCTTCTGCACGACAAATCATAATCTCTGCTACTATTGCTGAACAATTGATTGACCAACTACAATCTTTCATTCCTGTGATTGATCCTTCCATGAGTCGCATAAATTGGTCATCTACGGGAAGCCGTAAAAAGCTTAGATTGGATTTGAGCCTTCATTTGTGAATTTTTGTGTCTTTTGGTTTTATTATTGTGTTTTGTTATTTCTTATTTTTGTTTCAGTGTGTTTCAGGTTTTGTCAGTGTTTGTTATTTCAGGTGATATCTTCTATACTCTATCTTTCTACCTTAGAACATTGAGGACAATGTCTCGTTTTGGTTGGGGGGAGAGGGTAGTAATTGATAAAAAAAAAAATTGTTTTTCATTTCATAAAACATGTGCATAATTGTTGTTACTAGGATGGCAGAGTAAAGGAGCTCTTTTGTTAAAGTGACTCTTGAGACGCATCTAGTAACCATTCTTAACAAGGTCTATTATAATACTTCCTGAAATATTCAGGTTTACAAACTCTCGTATTGTTACCACTTAATTCTGCTCATATACTTATTTAACATGTATTCTTAAACCTTAATTTACACACACACACACTTTAACATATGATTGTGGGTTGCATATTGGATTATTACATTATTTATGTTCTTTTGTTAAAGGTAACAACTAAGGGAAAGGGATTGTATATAATTAAAAAGAAAAAAAGAAAAACATGAAAAAAGAAAAAGAAAACGAAAAAGAAAAAAAAATGATGATAATAAAAATGTAGATAAGTTTGGTTTCGTAGCCTCCCTAACCTAAGCAATTAAGCCCGAAGGGGTGTTTGAACACCTAATACCCTAAAGTCAACTGACTTGGGAGCTATTGGCCCAACGCTTGTTACATGGGTTGAGGAGAAAAGCTTAAGGGAATCAAACATTGCACTATCTACATATCAGTATCTGCGACCCGAGTTCCTAAGCTCGTTGGGGTGTCTTAACACCTAATGCCCTAAGACCAACTGGTCTGGGAGTCATTAGCTGAAAGCTCGTTACATGGGTTAAAGATGCATGATGTTTTTAAATTATATGTATATAGATTTTTAAAAAGAAAAAAAGAAAAAAAAAAGACAAAAATAATAATCCCAACCCAAGGAAGTTAACCTTAAACATTAGAACAAAAATTTTGTTTTCTTCCAAGAAAAGCCCCATAATTATGTGTTGATACATTGAGCACAAAAGAAAGGTTTATTAATATCTTGTTAAGAGGTATTGAGCAGATATATAAATTTAATGAGAGTTTGTTTATCTGGATAAATTAATGGAAGTTAAATGATGAATACCTTGCTTTGTGGAATTTGCAAATTGTTTTTCTATTTTACGCTTTGATTACTAGGGACTAGTAATAAGCTGGTTGGGGGGGTGTGATTAGTACTTAAAAGTGCATTTTTATCATGGTTTTATATCATCATTTTTAACTTGAAGTATCAATAACTTCTTAACTTAAATATGTTTTATAATAATGTATCTAATAATATAAGATACCTATAATTTATGGTAAATGTCTATTTTTAATGCAGGCCTATCACATAAATGAAAAGATTGATTGATGACTTGAAGAACTTAAATTGCAAGGATAAAGAGATGGCCAAACTTAGAAAAGAGATGTCGGTGCAATCCAAAACCGGAACACTGTTCGGTAATTGGGTCATATCTGGAGCTACAGATCTCAGATTTAGGTCCAATTTATATGGATGGAAAGGTAAGACATAACCAAGATGCCTAAATGCATGGCAAATGCCTCCTTTTATAAGGCCATTATCAAGTCCAAATTGTAGCAACAACAAAGAAGCCCGAATCTGTCTTTCAGCCCGAGCACTATTCGGTATTTTAGCCATATCTAGAGTTCTAGAAGTCCAAATGAGCTGAAGGTTTTACACAAGAAAGCTGAGATAATTTCCTACAACTTTCATGTTTGCACCTGGCTCCAATTTTGTGCCTACAACTTTCATGTTTGCAACTGGCTCCAATTTTGACGTTATCAATGACGTTTTGGGCAGACAAGAGAAGATAAGGATTGTCACCAAGTCAAAAGTTGGCCACCCACTTATCAATTAGTCATCAAATCAATAGTTCTCATTTTTGGCCTATAAAAGGAGGCATTTGCCATGCATTTAGGCATCTTGGTGTCCAGATCAAGATCATGCTCTTCCTTTCTCTCTTTGTATTTTTTGTAATGTTTATGCTTTGCTTTCATTAATATTAAGTTTATGCTTTTCATTTCCTTTCCTTTACTTAGTTAACTTTTATGTTGTTATTTTGTTTATCTATTTTTCTTTCTTTCATTATGTCTAGCTAAGTTAATTATGTCAAGGTGAAAAGGCTACACTAATGGTGTGAGAATAAGAATATTTTATTATAAAACATATTTTAGTTAAGGAGTTATTGATACTTCAAGTGCAAAATGATGATATAAAACCATGATAAAAATGCACTTTTAAGTACTAATCAATTTGTGCAATTCTTTGAATCTCTCTTCCAATTCTCATTTGAAAATGGACACTAATCTTGAAAAATTGAAAAAGTATTTTCCCGCTTTACCTTAAAATGCGATTATAAAAATTTACCGTGCTAGATGTGTAAGATTGAGGTTGTTAATGAAGCATGGAATTCCTGAACATATTCAATGGCTGATTGAAGCAAAGGTCTGATTATCAAGTGAATCCTCTAATTCCTTCATTTCACATATCCCTAGAATAGGTAAAAGCATGATTAGTACTTAAAAGTCCAACCTCTCAGTGCTAGTGTGAATTTACTTCCATATTCAGTTTTTCAGAGTCTCAATTTAGGTGAGTTAAAACCAACTTCTATAACTCTTTTACTTGCCGATAGATCTATAAAAGTGCCTAGAGGAATAATTGAAGATGTGTTAGTACAAGTCGATAAATTCATTTATCTTGTGGATTTTATTATCTTGGACACATAACCTGTTGAAGCATGTAATTCATTTCCTGTTATTTTAGGACGTCTATTTCTTGCAACTTCTAACGCATTGATTAATTATAGGAATGCACTCGTAAAGCTATCATTTGGAAACATGACATTGGAGATGAATATTTTCAACATTTGCAAGCAACCTAGAGATAATAATGATTTACAAGAAGTAGATCATATTGACGAATTAGTTTATGATCAACTTGAATCTACTTTAAGTAAAAATAAGTTGGATGAATCTGAAGATTTGCAAATGATTTATTCTGAGGAAGAAATCACGGACAAAAAACACGCCGAAAATGTTGATGTGGATTTTTTGTCAAAAGTGACAACAAATTCGACATCTAACATCACATCAATCGATGATTACTTTCGTAACGAATCCTTACTTTCTCTTAATCCAATGCCTTGGTATGATAAAAATATCAATTTTCTTGCTTTAGGAGATTTGCCAGCTGATTGGAGTACCCAAGAAAAAGAAAAGTTTTTGAACGAAGTGAAGAACTTTTATTGTGATGACCCTAACTTATTCAATTATTGTCCTGATCAAATATTTCAAAGATTCATTCCCGACAATGAGGTAAGTAGTGTCATTAAACTTTGTCATTCTAAAGCATGTGGGAGTTATTCTTCGTCAAAAAAGATAACTGCAAAAATCTTTCAAAATGGATTTTATTGGCCCACCATGTTCAAGGACACGCATGCATTCTGTAAAACTTGTGAAAATTATCAAAACGTTGATACTGGTCAAAAAGTTTTGTTTTATAATTCTTAACTCTATTCATTCCCTAGAGAGCTAAGATTAAGATGGAACAATCCTTATGGGGCCTCTGATATTGAGAATTCAATGAATGATAATGGTTTTAAGGAAAATGGACATCGTTTGAAAGCTTACTTTGATAATTTTCCTAGTGAAAATGAATCAACTGGTTTGAATGATCTTGTAGATAAAGGTTGATTATTATTTTTTCTCACATTGTTTTTGTGTTTATTTTTGAGGAATTTTTGCTAGTTTCTCTCACCCCGGTCAAATGGCGGATAACGGTACTTCGTGACTTAAGTTGGTTCTTTCAGTTTCCCACAATAACTGATATCTGTGTATATATTTACGCAATTCTTTGAATCTCTCTTCCAATTCTCATTTGAAAATGGACACTAATCTTGAAAAATTGAAAAAGTATTTTCTCGCTCTGCCTCAAAATGCGATTACACAGTCACTACTCTGCGCAGTGGTAAGGTTATTGAAAAACCCTCTCTTGAACCTTATGAGAAAGATGATGAATCAATCTTTGAGGGTAAGGAAGGGGTTGAATCTGAAAATTGCAAAGAAACGACTGATTCACCGCCAGCACTTCCATTTCCTCAAGCCATGACCAAACAAAGGAAAGTCAATCACAATTCTGAAATTTATGAAATTTTCAAACAGGTAAGGATCAATATACCTTTGCTGGATGCTATTAAACAGGTTCCTTCCTATGCTAAATTTTTGAAAGATCTATGCACTGTGAAGAGGAAACTGAATGTGAAAAAGAAAGCCTTTCTAGCCGAACAAGTAAGTGCTATTCTTCAGAATAATAATGCTTTGAAATATAAAGACCCTGGTTGTCCTACAATTTCTTGCTTTATTGGAGAGCATAAAATTGAAAGAGCCTTACTTGATCTTGGTGCTAGTGTGAATTTACTTCCATATTCAGTTTTTCAGAGTCTCAATCTAGGTGAGTTAAAACCAACTTCTATATCTCTTTTACTTGCCGATAGATCTGTAAAAGTGCCTAGAGGAATAATTGAAGATGTGTTAGTACAAGTCGATAAATTCATTTATCCTGTGGATTTTATTGTCTTGGACACAGAACCTGTTGAAGCATGTAATTCATTTCCTGTTATTTTAGGACGTCCGTTTCTTGCAACCTCTAACGCATTGATTAATTGTAGGAATGGACTGATGAAGCTATCATTTGGAAACATGACATTGGAGATGAATATTTTCAACATTTGCAAGCAACCTGGAGATGATAATGATTTACAAGAAGTAGATCATATTGATGAATTAGTTTATGATCAACTTGAATCTACTTTAAGTAAAAATGAATTGGATGAAACTGAAGATTTGCAAATGGTTTATTCTGAGGAAGAAATCACGAATGAAACAAGCACCGAAAATGTTGATGCGAATCTTTTGTCAACAGTGACAACAGATTCGACATCTGACATCACACCAATCGATGATTACTTTCCTAACAAATCCTTACTTTCTCTTAGTTCAATGCCTTGGTATGATAAAAATATTAATTTTCTTGCTTTAGGAGATTTGCTAGCTGATTGGAGTACCCAAGACAAAGAAAAGTTTTTGAACGAAGTGAAGAGCTTTTATTGTGATGACCCTAACTTATTCAAATATTGTCCTGATCAAATATTTCAAAGATTCATTCCCGACAATGAGGTAAGTAGTGTCATTAAACTTTGTCATTCTGAAGCATGTGGAAGTTATTTCTCGTCAAAAAAGACTGCTGCAAAAATCTTTCAAAATGGATTTTATTGGCCCACCATGTTCAAGGACACGCATGCATTCTGCAAAACTTGTGAAAATTGTCAAAAGATTGATACTGGTCAAAAAGTTTTGTTTTATGATTCTCAACTCTATGCACTCCCTAAAGAGCTAAGATTAAGATGGACCAATCCTTATGGGGCCTGTGATATTGAGAATTCAATGAATGACAATGATTTTAAGGAAAATGGACATCGTTTGAAAGCTTACTTTGATCATTTTCCTAGTGAAAATGAATCAACTGGTTTGAATGATCTTGTCGATAAAGGTTGATTATTTTGTTTTTCTCACTTTGTTTTTGTGTTTCTTTTTAAGTGATAGTTTCTCTCACCCCGATCAAATCGTGGACAACGGTACTCCATGACTTAAGTCGGTTCTTTCAGTTTCCCATAATAACTGATAACTATGTATATATTTGTTCAATTCTTTGAATCTCTCTTCCAATTCTCATTTGAAAATGGACATTAATCTTGAAAAATTGAAAAAGTATTTTCCCGCTCTGCCTCAGAATGCGATTACAAAAATTTACCGTGCTAGATGTGCAAGATTGAGGTTGTTAATGAATCATGGAATTCCTGAAGATATTTGGTAGTTGATTGAAGCAAAGGTCCGATTATCAGGTGAGTCCTCTAACTCCTCCATTTCACACATGCCTGGAATAGATAAAACCACTTTTACAAAGAAACGTCGTGCAAAACGACTAGAAGTCTGTCATCGATGTGCTAGATGGACTTGTAATACACAATTTCATTCTTTAGGAATGGTATCTATAAACCGTGAAGATAAAATACAATTCATTAAGGATGGCCTGAGTAAGGAGTCTTTAGATAATCTTCTATTGACTCTTGAGACGCATTCTAGTGGAGATGTGCATCGTGCAATTCATGATTTATGGCCACTATTTCATAAAGAACATGATCGACTTAGTCTTGGGAATCTGACTAAAAAAGACCCTGTTTGCCAATTTTTAAGAAAACTGGATGGGAAGCCTATCCCCGACCCATAGAGGGCGTTTAAGCCGTTCTTTGACGTAAAACCAAGGGAAGATGTGAGCCACAATCACAACTACCTGTACATACACATGCTTTTTCAAAAGTAAATAAATAAATAAATAAAAAGAGAGAGTGTGTGTGAGACTCCAATTGGCCTACATATAGGTGTTATGATTGTCTTTCTAATTTCTCATCTATAAAACCCTCTCTTCCTTCTTTTCATTTCTACTCAACCCATACATTCAACAAATACAGAAGTGTGTAGAAATGGCAAGTTCCTCAAGTCATCATATAAGAAATATTTGTGTTTTCGGTGGATCTAGTCCTAGGAAAGAAAAGGAGTTTTTAGAATCAGCAAATCATCTTGAAGTATCAATAACTCCTTAATTAAAACATGTTTTATAATAATATATCTAATAATATAAGATACCTTTAATTTGTGCTAAATGTTCATTTTAAATGCAGGCCTATCACATAAATGAAAGGATTGATTGATGACTTTAAGAACTTAAATTGCAAGGGCAAAGAGATGGCCAAACTTAGAAAAGAGATGTCGGTGCAATCCAAACCCGAGCACTGTTCAGTATTTTGGTCATATCTGGAGCTATAGAACTCAGATTTAGGTCTACTTTATATGGATAGAAAGGTAAGATATATGCCTACAACTTTCATATGGAGCCCAAGATCTAAAAAGGCCATTTTCAAGTCCAAATTGTTGCAACAACAAAGAAGCCTGAATATGTTTTCCAGCCCGAGCACTGTTTAGTATTTTGACCATATCTGGAGTTCTAGAAGTCCAAATGAGTTGAATTGTTTACACAAGAAATCTGAGACAATTGCCTACAACTTTCATGTTTTGAGTGGCTCTAATTTTGACGTTATCAATGACATTTTGGGCAGACAAGAGAAGATAAGGATTGTCACCAAGTCAAGAGTTGGCCACCCACTCATCAATTAGTCATCAAATCAATAGTTCCCAATTTTGGCCTATAAAAGGAGGCATTTGCCATGCATTTAGGCATCTTGGTGTTCAAATCAAGATCATGCTCTTGCTTTCTCTCTTTGTATTTTTTGTAATGTTTATGCTTTGCTTTCATTAATATCAAGTTTATGCCTTTCATTTACTTAGCTAACTTTTATCTTATTTATGTTATTTTGTTTATTTATTTTTCTTTCTTTTATTATGTCTAGCTAAGTTTATTATGTCAAGCTGAAAAGGTTACACTAATGGTGTAAGAATAAGTATAGTGTAAACTCAATATGGACTTTAATGTTTAATACTAACATGTTTTGTATTTGTTATTGATTGTGCATCAAAAGTGTCATTAAGTCTCTTATTTTACATATGTATTTATTGTTTTTATTTGGTTGTTTTTATAATAATTGATGTGTTTTTTAGTAATGAAGTTTGTTTTAATGTTTCGATAGGTTTTTGGAGCTTAAATGAATTAATTTAGAAAATTCAATGTCGGAATTCAGAACAAACAATTGAAGAGACATTTGGTTGAAGATTGAAGCAAATCTTGGTTCAAATAAGTGCTCCAAATTTGTCCCAAAAATCAATTCTATTCCAATTCTAGAAAAGAATATCATATGATTTATTTCAAGCCCAAACTTGCCTTATGTTGTGTGCAAACTTCAACCATTAAACACTCAAGGTTTCAATGTCAATCTTAGCCCAAATAATAAGTACATTTGTATACTTATTTGATGCTCAAATTCAGCCCAAAATCAGACCCAATTCAGCCCTAAATCAACCCCAAATCAACCTTCAAATCTTGTGTTTTCGGTGGATCTAGTCTTGGGAAAGAAAATAAGTTTTTAGAATCAGCAAATCATCTTGGTCAGGTACTAGCTGAGAGAAAGATTCATTTAGTATATGGGGGAGACAGTCTTGGGTTAATGGGAGGTGTGTCAATAGCTGCATTTTTAGGACGTAGTCAAGTTTTGGGGGTTGTCCCCGAAACTTTAGCACAAGGGGACATCATTGGAAAAACAATTGGAGAGGAACTTCAGATCTCCATAATTTCAGCTCGAATGAATGCAATGTTTAACCATGCTGATGCCTTCATTGCTTTACTAGGTGGTCTAGGCACATTGGAAGAGATCTTTTATATTTCCTCTTGGGCCCAACTGTACATTCACCATAAACCCATAGGTTTGTTAAATGTTAATGGTTATTATGATAAGTTGTTGTCTTTTCTTAATCATGCTGTGGAACATGAATTTCTAACATTTTCTGCACAACAACTCATAATCTCTCCTGCTACTGCTAAACAATTAATTGACCAACTACAATCTTTCATTCCTGTAATTGATCCTTACATGAGTCGCATAAATTGGTCAACTAAGGAAAGTCGTAAAAAGCTTAGATTAGATTTGAGTCTTCATTTATGAATCTTTGTGTCTTTTGGTTTTATTATTGTGTTTTGTCGTTGCTTATATTTGTTTTAGTATGTTTCAGGTTTGTCAGTGTTTGTTATTTCAGGTGGTATCTTCTATACTCTATCTTTCTACCTTTAAACATGAGGACAATGTCTCGTTTTAGTTGGGAGGAGAGGGTAGCAGCAAAAAAAAAAAACTGTGTTTTCTATTTCATAAAACATGTGCAAAATTGTTATTATTATGATGGCAGAGTAAGGAGAACTTTTATAACTCTTGAGACGCATCTTAGTAATCATTCATAACAAGGTCTATCATAATACTTCTTGAAATATGTAGATTTACAAACTCTCACATTGTTATCACTTAATTCTGCTCATATACTTATTTAACATGTATTCTTAAACCTTAATTTACACACACACACACACACACTTTACATATGATTGTGGGTTGCATATTGGATTATTTCATTATTTATGTTCTTTTGTTAAAGGTAACAACTAACGGAAAGTGATAGTATATAATTAAAAAAAAAAGAAAAAAAAAAGAAAAAAAAGAAAAAAGAAAAAAATGATAATAATAAAAATGTAGATAAGTTTGGTTTCGTAGCCTCCCTAACCTAAGCAATTAACACCTAATGCCCTAAGACCAACTGGTCTGGGAGTCATTAGCTGAAAGCTCGTTACATGGGTTAAAGATGCAGGGTGTTTTAAAATTATATGTATATATATTAAAAAAAAAAAGACAAAAATAATAATCCCAACCCAAGGAAGTTAACCTTAAACATTAGAACAAAACTTTTGTTTTCTTCCAACAAAAGCCCCATAATTATGTGTTGATACATTGAGCACAAAAGAAAGGTTTATGAATATCTTGTTAAGAGGTATTGAGCAGGTATATAAATTTAACGAGAGTTTGTTTATCTGGATAGATTAATGGAAGTTAAATGATGACTACCTTGCTTTGTGGAATTTGCAAAGTATTTTTCAATTTTAACGCTTTGATTACTAGGGACTAGTAATAAGCTAGTTGGGGGGTGTGATTGATACTTAAAAGTGTATTTTTATCAAGGTTTTATATCATCATTTTGCATTTGAAGTATCAATAACTCCTTAACTAAAACATATTTTATAATAATATATCTAATAATATAAGATACCTTTAATTTATGGTAAATGTTCATTTTAAATGCAGGCCTATCACATAAATGAAAGGATTGATTGATGAATTTAAGAACTGAAATTGAAAGGATAAAGAGATGGCCAAACTTAGAAAATAGATGTCGGTGCAATCCAAATCGGAACACTGTTCGGTAATTAGGTCATATCTGGAGCTATAAATCTCATATTTAGGTTTACTTTATATGGATGGAAAGGTAAGACATAGGCCTACAACTTTTATATGGAGCCCAAGATCTAAAAAGGTCATTTTCAAGTCCAAATTGTAGCAACAATAAAGAATCCTGAATCTATCCTCCAGCTCGAGCACTATTCAGTATTTTGGCCATATCTGGAGTTCTAAAAGTCAAAATGAGCTAAATGTTTTACACAAGAAAGCTGAGACAATTTCCTACAACTTTCATGTTTTCAAGTGGCTCCAATTTTGACGTTATCAATGATGTTTTGGGCAGACAAGAGAAGATAAGAATTGTCACCAAGTTAAGAGTTGGTCACCCACTCATCAATTAGTCATCAAATCAATAGTTCCCAATTTTGGCCTATAAAAGGAGGCATTTGCCATGCATTTAGGCATCTTGGTTTTCAGATCAAGATCATGCTCTTCCTTTCTCTCTTTGTATTTTTTGTAATGTTTATGCTTTACTTTCATTAATATCAAGTTTATGCCTTTCATTTCCTTTCCTTTACTTAGTTAACTTTTATGTTCTTATTTTGTTTATCTATTTTGCTTTCTTTCATTATGTCTAGCTAAGTTTATTATGTCAAGGTGAAAAGGTTACACTGATGGTGTAAGAATAAGTATAGTATAAACTTAATATGGACTTTAATGTTTGATACTAACATGTACAAAATAAATAAAACCATGATAAAAATGCACTTTTAAGCTTGTTCACTCTTTAATACTTTGCTTGTTAAATGACTAATCTTGATTTATGTTGTATAACACTTGGTACAACAAATGCTTGGCACTTTCATAGCTCATACTGTATGGTATAACCGACACCTAAGCTATGAAAGGAACTTGATTTGTTGTTAACATAAGTTATAATCATGAATGTTTGACGAGATTTACAAGTATTAGCATTAATTGAATAAGATGACTAATGTAATCATGTTAACAATCTATAATCTCATTGGAACCTCCTTTGTTTGTGGTTTTCAATTGAATAATAAGAGTTTATACTATACTTGTTTGACATACCATTAGTGGAACCTCTAACCTTGACATTGTTTGTTATCATTATTTAATCCTTACGTTAATTTTCCATCTCAAAGTTCTCATCAACTTTTCTTTTTCTTTATTATTATTATTATTATTATTATTATTATTAGTACTAGTAGTAGTAGTAGTAGTAGTAGTAGTATTAGTGTTATTATTGCTACTATTATTATTGTTGTTATTATTGTTACTATTGTTGTTGTTTATAATTATTGTTTATAATTTATACAATTAACCTCCCTGTGGTTCGACCCCGGTCTTGCCGGGTTATTTATTACTTCGACACACTTGCACTTGGGAGAAGACATCAATCTTTTCGTCGTGTCAGTTGCATATTGGATTATTACATTATTTATGTTCTTTTATTAAAGGTAACAACTAAAGGAAAGGGATATTATATAATTTTAAAAAAAACAACAAAAAATAAGCAAAAAAAAAAGATAATAATAAAAATGTAGATAAGTTTGGTTTCATAGCCTCCATAACCTAAGCAATTAAGCTTGAAAGGGTGTTTTAACACCTAATACCCTAAAGTCAACTGACTTGGGAGCTATTGGCTCAACGCTTGTTACATGAGTTGAGGAGAAAAGCTTAAGAGAATCAAACATTGCACTATCTATGTATCCATATTTGCAACCCGAGTTATTAAACTTGTAGGGGTGTCTCAATACCTAATGCCTTAAGACCAACTGGTATGAGAGTCATTAGCTGAAAGCTCATTACATGGGTTAAAGATGCATGGTGTTTTAAGTTATATGTATATATATTAAAACAATAAGAATAAAAAGGAAAAAAAGAAAAAAATAATCTCAACCCAAGAAAGTTAACCTTAAACATTAGAAAAAAAAATTTATTTTCTTCCTAGAAAAGCCCCATAACTATGTGCTGATATATTTAGCATAAAAGAAAGGTTTATTAATATATTGTTTAAGAGGTATTGAGAAGATATATAAATTTAATGAGAGTTTGTTTATTTGGATAGATTAATAGAAGTTGAATGATGAATACCTTACTTTGTGGAATTTGCAAATTATTTTTCTATTTTAACGCTTTGATTACTAGGGACTAGTAATAAGTTGGTTGAAGGGTGTGATTACTACTTAAAAGTATATTTTTATCAAGGTTTTATATCATTATTTTGCACTTGAAGTATCAATAACTTCTTAACTAAAGCATGTTTTATAATAACATATCTAATAATATAATGTACCTTTAATTTGTGGTAAATGTTCATTTTAAATGCAGGCCTATCACATAAATGAAAGGATTGATTGATGAGTTTAAGAATTGAAATTGAAAGGTTAAAGAGATGGCTAAACTTAGAAAAGAGATGTTGGTGTAGTATAAACCGGACCACTATTCGGTAATTGGGTCATATTTAGAGTTGTAGATCTCGAATTTAGGTCTACTTTATATGGATGGAAAAGTAAGATATAGGCCTCCAACTTTCAAGTGGAGGTCTGATTTAAAAAAGTCATTTTCAAGTCTAAATTGTAGCAACAATGAAGAAGTCCGAATCTGTCTTGCAACCCGAACAATGGTCAGCATTTTTAGTTTCTAAATTAGATTAAGAGACCCTTTTTTACCGACCAGATTGCTGTTAGATTTTGTTCTCTAAAATGATATTATCTCTTTGAATCCTTCATCAAAGTTGTAGTCCTAAATGCATACATGAATTTAGGCTTTTGAATCGCGTGATTTCAATATCAGAAGCTCAAGATATTTCTATTTGAATATCTAAATAAAGAATTCTTCCGCGAGAAGGGTTTAACCCAAGTCCGCGGACTTGATTCGAAGGATTTTTTTTAACTAAGGACTGAATTGAAAAGTGCTAAAATGAGGAATTCAATTAAATAAGAATATTAGAAGCTAAAAAGGGGCTAAATTATCATAAATGACAAGATTTCTACCATATCAAATAAGAAAAATAAGATTTTGCAGTGTATTATAATACTTCCTGAAATATTCAGGTTTACAAACTCTCGTATTGTTACCACTTAATTCTGCTCATATACTTATTTAACATGTATTCTTAAACCTTAATTTACACACACACACTTTAACATATGATTGTGGGTTGCATATTGGATTATTACATTATTTATGTTCTTTTGTTAAAGGTAACAACTAAGGGAAAGGGATTGTATATAATTAAAAAAAAAACATGAAAAAAAAGAAAGAAAAAAAAAAGAAAAAAAAGAAGAAAAAAAAATGATGATAATAAAAATGTAGATAAGTTTGGTTTCGTAGCCTCCCTAACCTAAGCAATTAAGTCCGAAGGGGTGTTTTAACACCTAATACCCTAAAGTCAACTGACTTGGGAGCTATTGGCCCAACGCTTGTTACATGGGTTGAGGAGAAAAGCTTAAGGGAATCAAACATTGCACTATCTACATATCAGTATCTGCGACCCGAGTTACTAAGCTCGTAGGGGTGTCTTAACACCTAATGCCCTAAGACCAACTGGTCTGGGAGTCATTAGCTGAAAGCTCGTTACATGGGTTAAAGATGCATGATGTTTTTAAAGTATATGTATATAGAGTTAAAAAAAAAAAAGACAAAAATAGTAATCCCAACCCAAGGAAGTTAACCTTAAACATTAGAACAAAAATTTTGTTTTCTTCCAAGAAAAGCCCCATAATTATGTGTTGATACATTGAGCACAAAAGAAAGGTTTATTAATATCTTGTTAAGAGGTATTGAGCAGATATATAAATTTAATGAGAGTTTGTTTATCTGGATAGATTAATGGAAGTTAAATGATGAATACCTTGCTTTGTGGAATTTGCAAATTGTTTTTCTATTTTACGCTTTGATTACTAGGGACTAGTAATAAGCTGGTTGGGGGGTGTGATTAGTACTTAAAAGTGCATTTTTATCATGGTTTTATATCATCATTTTGCACTTGAAGTATCAATAACTCCTTAACTAAAATATGTTTTATAATAATGTATCTAATAATATAAGATACCTTTAATTTGTGGTAAATGTCTATTTTTAATGCAGGTCTATCACATAAATGAAAGGATTGATTGATGACTTTAAGAACTTAAATTGCAAGGATAAAGAGATGGCCAAACTTAGAAAAGAGATGTCGGTGCAATCCAAACTGGAACACTGTTCGGTAATTGGGTCATATCTAGAGCTATATATCTCAGATTTAGGTCCAATTTATATGGATGGAAAGGTAAGACATAGGCCTACAACTTTCATATGGAGCCCAAGATCTAAAAAGGCCATTATCAAGTCCAAATTGTAGCAACAACAAAGAAGCCCGAATCTGTCTTCCAGCCCGAGCACTGTTCGGTATTTTGGCCATATCTGGAGTTCTAGAAGTCCAAATGAGCTGAATTTTTTACACAAGAAAGCTGAGACAATTGCCTACAACTTTCATGTTTGCAACTGGCTCCAGTTTTGACGTTATCAATGACGTTTTGGGCAGACAAGAGAAGATAAGGATTGTCACCAAGTCAAAAGTTGGCCACCCACTTATCAATTAGTCATCAAATCAATAGTTCCCATTTTTGGCCTATAAAAGGAGGCATTTGCCATGCATTTAGGCATCTTGGTTTCCAGATCAAGATCATTCTCTTCCTTTCTCTCTTTGTATTTTTTATGCTTTGTTTTCATTAATATTAAGTTTATGCCTTTCATTTCCTTTCCTTTACTTAGTTAACTTTTATGTTCTTATTTTGTTTATCTATTTTGCTTTCTTTCATTATGTCTAGCTAAGTTAGTTATGTCAAGGTGAAAAGGTTACACTAATGGTGTAAGAATAAGTATAGTGTAAACTTAATATGGACTTTAATGTTTGATACTAACATGTTTTATATTTGTTATCTTGTTCACTCTTTAATACTTTGCTTGTTAAATGATTAATCTTGATTTATGTTGTATAACACTTGGTACAACAAATGCTTGGCACTTTCATAGCCCATAATGTATGGTATAACCGACACCTGAGCTATGAAAGGAACTTGATTTGTTGTTAACATAAGTTATAATCATGAATGTTTGACGAGATTTACAAGTATTAGCATTAATTGAATAAGATGACTAATGTAATCATGTTAACAATATATAATCTGATTGGAACCTCCTTTGTGTGTGGTTTCCAATTCAATAATAAGAGTTTATACTATACTTGTTTGATATACCATTAGTGGAACCTCTAACCTTGACATTTGTTATTATTATTGCTTAATCCTTACATTAATATTTGATCTCCAAGTTCTCATCATCATCATCTTCTTCTTCTTCTCTTTCTTTATTATTATTATTATTATTATTGTTATTGTTATTGTTATTATTGTTATTATTATTATTATTGTTGTTGTTATTGTTATTGTTATTGTTGTTGTACTATTGTCGTTTATTATTTGTACAATTAACCTCCTTGTGGTTCGACCCCGGTCTTGCCGGGTTATTTATTACTTCGACACTCCTGCACTTGGGAGAAGACATCAATCTTTTAGTCGTGTCATGCATCCTTGCCCATCTGATTTCTTTCCTTTTTCTTTGCAAATTTCATGATGGTTTCCATGTTTCTCTTGCTGGCTTGGAGAGCTGCAGACCATGTTTTTATTGCCTCATTTCAAAGGAAATAGCTAGTGCCTTATAGCCCTAACTATGTAAGGAAAGAAAGGAGCTATACCACTCTCTTGATTACTGGAAACTAATTGTTAAAATCAAAATATTTCAGTTTTCTTTTTGTGTTTTTTACTGTAAATCAACAGGGATTGGTATCCTAGAATTAATGCATTGAATCTTTTTTAAATAGAGATATATTACATTGTATATAAGCCCCCTCTAATGACCTAGAGAGAGAAGAAAAGGAAAATAAAAGGGAGAAGAAAAAAATGAAAGATAGGCAAGCAATAGGTGAGAAAAAAAAACACAGAGAACGAAGGGAGTTTCTTTCCTTCACTAGTGTTACTGTGAGGTCAGGAAGGTAGGCAATAGAAGAGAAAAAAGAGAAAAAAGATGGGAAAAAAAAAAGAAAAAGAGAAAGAAGAAAGAAGCAAGGACTGCCTTTCGATCTTTGCTCCATTGTC
The DNA here is from genome assembly GCF_000495115.2 of Populus euphratica. NCBI lineage: Eukaryota > Viridiplantae > Streptophyta > Magnoliopsida > Malpighiales > Salicaceae > Populus > Populus euphratica. The sequence goes on along the minus strand of NW_011500161.1, from coordinate 275,432 downwards.
TACAAATAAAATCTGCAGAATAGAGGAGAAGGTGTAGAAAACCAGAAGAGAGATAAGAGACCGAAATAGAGAGAGGAGAAAGGAGTCTTTCTTTGGATACCAAAGGCAAGAAAGGAGAAGCTATGTCCATCATCTCGTAAGTCATCTTTGGCATTCAGAACAAGTAGGGATTTACAGACAGTGGAGGATTGAAAAAGCTAGGATCGCCAGTGAACTAGCTTTTGCATACATACTTAGTTATATTTATTATTGTTCAAGTGAAATTTAATACACTTGAACGTGTTTTTTTTTTTTGTTTTTTTATAAAAAAATACCAATCTCACATTTAGAATGCTCAGTTTTTGACGTAATGTAACAAACATATATATATATATATATATATATATATATAACACAAGAAAACATTACTTTTATATATATAAAAACAATGTTTTTCTCATGCGTTGCACACGGCCAATACCCTAACATGTTTTGAATTTTTTTATATAAAAAAATATTTAAAGTTTTGAAAATTTATTTTCGTATGGATTTCTTAAACATAATAAAAAAATTATTTTTTACATTTTGGATTTTACAGTATGTTTGTAAAACTCCAAAGAGTATTGTCTAATATTCCAAAAAAATACAAAAATCTTATTTTGGAGGGATTTTATCTATTATTCACCAGTAATATTTGGATAAAGAAATCCTAAAGAGATGAATATCTACAATATTGTTGGGAATAACTTTTATAATTCATTGTTAATATTTGAATAAAAAAACTCTAAGTGGTAAATATCCAAAATAATTTTCTATAAATAATAAGTCACCATACATCCTTGAAACAAGTCTCAATTATAATTAAAGACATTTTAATTTTTTACTCCACGATTTACGAGTCGTGAGAGTATGAAACACTAAGGCAAAAATAGGTTTTTAAAGCACCCTGAATTTCCTTAGATTTCTAAATTTTTGTCCCTCCTTGTGATTTACGAGTCACAAACTCTTGAAATACTAAGGAAAAAATGAAGTTTTAAAGCATATTGAATCTCCTTAGATTTCTATTTTAATAAATTTAGTTTGAATCAAACACAAATTTCAAAAGATCTACACTAGTTCTCCTTAACACTTTATAGACATATCTAAAGGTATGATCCATATTAGCCAAAGATTCTTGCTTTTAGACTTTGAACATAAATTTATTCATCATAGCAAGCCTATCCTAAGAAAACTAATTAAGAGAACATCAACATCATAGCAATTATAAGATAAAACAAACACCAAGCAACTTACCTTAGGTAGGGTATACTAAGGGTGCTAATACCTTCCTATTACACAACTAGTCCTTCACCTTAGAATCTCTAAAAGACTAGTCAGGATTTTTATTGATCATAATACTAGGTGATGACTTTCTTATTCACAAAACAAAAGAAATTGAAATCAATCAAGGGTCGTCACGATGTCATGCTCCGCTGTGAGGGTGAGACATCAGATATATTTAAAAATCTGAGAAGAGGTCAGACAATAATAATTTAATTTTTAGACAGTAACAGTTGGACAGTAATAGTTCAATGTTCATTGATGATTAATTTTGACTGTCTTTGGGGTAGAACTGGGTTCTTCTTCCTACATAGAACTTCTAGCCTCGTGTCCTAACTTTCCAACAAGACCAATGTCGCTTGAAATAAAGTTCTGGAACTCTAGATATAGTTAAAAATCTGAGAAGCGATCAGACAATAACAATTCAATTTTTAAATAGTAACAGTCCAACGTTCATTGATGAGTAATTTTAATTGTCTTACGGGAAGAACTGGGTTCTCCTTCCTATATAGAACTTGTAGCCTCGTGTCTTAGCTTTCCAATGAGGCTAATCTCGCTTGAAATGGAGTTCTATAACTCCAGATATAGTTAAAAATATGAGAAGTCAAACAATAATAATTCAATTTCTAGACAATAACAGTTAGATAATTCGTTATGTTGAGCCACCTAAAACTTGTAAATTAATAACTTCTATTTGGAATTGTTTTTGAATTACAAAATGTTGAATTATAAAGATACTATGTACATGTGTATATGTACGATCAATAGTTGAAATCTAAATTAATGTAACTATTGACACAAGTGAAATTGTGGAAAATAGACGGGAGTCGGGGACACCCAGCAGAGCACAATTTTCAGGTAGGTGTTTGACACTTTGATTTTTAATTTAAAATCTTGTGTATTTCTTTAACTTAGTCCCTAATAAGATGTAGTGTAAATTTTTATATTTATATTTAGTATTTGAATGATGAATGAACTAGTGCATTGGTTTGAAATTGGTACGTGTGAATGGGTTAAGGAAAGGACCAGTATCTTGGTTTGGAACTGGTGCCTTGTGAATGGGTTAATGGTTGGACCAGTGTTTTGGTTTGAAACTTGTGCCATGCAAAAGGACGATTAATAGAATTAGTTATTATTTGTTAAAATGGGTGTGCTGATTAACATATGAATGTAGTTACGATGTTTAATTAATGATTAACTCTTAAATCCTAAGATTTTTTTCATTTTTTTAATTTGATAATTATGTGAATTTATCTTAAAAGTATATAGTTTGAAACTTGGAATAATTGGATATTATATAAACAATGAATACAAGATGTTTACAAATAATTTGTTGATAATTTGGGATCTCTCAGAAAATTTTGCTAAAATTTCAGTAAAAATTTCGATAAACTATGTATTATTTTAAAGAAAAAATAAAAATGTACCATATTTTTTTTTAATAAATATATTAATTTCAATAAGCGGAATGTTACATCTATAAGTGTAGAAAGCAGAAAGATTTCCTTTTTTTAATTTTAAGAAGTCTCTTTTCTTTAGAAAAAGCCTCGCTACGCGCGCATATATATATATATTTGGATTTTGTTATGTTTTAAGAATTTCGTTGATGGTTGAAAATAAAAATTATTTATTGAATAAAGACATTAATTTGATTGGTCCATGTGTGCAACAAGAAATTCCTTAATAATAATAGGACCGGCATGCCAAGAATGTTATAGGTTTCATACTAATTTATCCACCCTTGCGTTGTGAAATATCTTTTTACATCGGAAAAAAAACAAATTATATAAGCATTGTTTTCGATAACAAAAAAAATATTAATTATAGATTCAAAATTCAAAATTTATGTTAAATAAAATAAATTGAGGATCGATGGATCAAGATATTAAACAATTATTAACCCTAATTAAATACTAAATTATAAAGTCAAAAACAAAGATAAATTAAAATATTTAATCTTGTACTTGTACTGTGAAACCTTTAATTTAACTCAATTAATTATATGCTATAATTATTTTTATAAAAATAATTATTAATTTTATTTTAAAATAAACTAATTTGCAAGTATAAGTTTTATTTTTTTATTAATATATTTAATTTAAAAATAATCTAATATTTTTTTAATTTATATATTTAATAAAAATCAAAATCAATTAGAAGATATATCCAAAAGAAATTAGGATGATAAAAAAAAAAATATTTCTAACTAAAACCTCTTCATCTAATTAATATGCTAATTTTTGTTTTGAATATTTTTTTTAAAGTATATTTGTTTCTTAAGCAATATAATATAACCAATAAATTAACCTTAAAATCTATTAACCTAAATAGTAAAAGCAACTGGAATAACTAGGAAAAACCCAGCTTAGTTTTAGAAAAATGTTCTAGACAAATTAGTTTTTTCTTTTAATATTGAAACAAAAATATCTTTGATAGACTTACAAGATGGCTGAAAAATCACTACAGAAATGATTGAAAAATCAGGATGTGGTTCTTTAAACCTAAAAAACCAATTAACCCATTTTTTATGAAAACATCTCAAACACATTTTTATAATCTCAATAAACTAATTTTTTCAAAAAGATAAAAAAAACCTCAAATAACTTAAGAAAACACAAAATCAAACCCCAAAAACATCTCAAGTTTGATCTACTGTTTTTTTAGTAATATAAAAGTCTAAAAATATCTTGATAGCACTCCTTTCATCAGAAAAAACAGTCACAAAACTTTTTTTTTTAATAAAATCTCGCGAACCATCTCTTTCCCTTCCAATATTTTACAATGATCCTCTCTTCTCTCCTTTAAACTCAAAAACAAATATGTAAAAAAAAAAAAAGTTTTTATTTATTAATATCTATAGTTGTAAAACTAAAAAGGCGACTTTGTGAAAAAGATGCTTTTTTAAAATAGGCCTCGAGAACATATTAATTTTAAAAAATGATTGCATGTTTGTTTTATTGTGAAGTTTGGCTCTTAAAATTTTAATTTTTTTAATAAACAAAACTAAATCCTATCTAATCAAATAAAAAATTAATTTAACACAGGAATATCTTTTTAACATCTTGAGAACTATAAGAAGCTATTAAAAACTAATTTTAACCCAACCCATTTACCACCACTACCTATCAAGTATCCGAATAAAAGCAGAGAATCCTAGAAGAAACAGAGATAGGTTTCAAACAAGAGCTGCTTTCTCAACTAAGTAGCATGTGGAAGGTACATACAAGCCATTTGTGGATCAGCTTCAATGATGAATAACAGGGCAAATTGAGAAAATGATAGAAGATCGCCACCTGCAATCAGCACCATAATTAGCTTACATGGTCGTTAACTTCAGGGCCCGTGGGATTAGTCGTGGTGCGCGCAAGCTGGCCCGGACACCCACGTTAATCTAAAAATAAAAAAAAAAAAACAAGGCCAATTGAGAAAATGATAGAAGATCGCCACCTGCAATCAGCACCATAATTAAAGAGCCATACGCCTCTACTAGGGCAGATAAAAGCGAGAACCCATTTACCAATACAATCGATACCTGTATATTCAACAATTCAATCGTAGAATTTGCATCTCTAGTTAACGAATGTTCAATAAAAGGGTTTCTTCTCTGACCTTGGTAACAATTAAAATAAAGAGCCATACGCCTCTACTAGGGCAGATAAAAGCGAGAACCCATTTACCAATACAATCGATACCTGTATATTCAACAATTCAATCGTAGAATTTGCATCTCTAGTTAACGAATGTTCAATAAAAGGGTTTCTTCTCTGACCTTGGTAACAATTAAAAATATAGGTTACCGGGATTCCCAATCCTTCAACTTTTTGCTTCCTTTGGGTTTAGCTATAGCAGCATTCATTCCAGCCATTTTTGCATTGTACTTTGCCCGCAAAGGATCATTGTATGTCCACCTGCAAAATAAAAACACAGCAAGCATTTGTTTCAGAGACATACATAACAACATATCCGAATTGTTTCTTTTGTTAGTGCAATAGCCTCCTGATGCCAAAAAAAAGGTGAACCATCCTGGCAATTTGATTGGTATTGTCACTATATCAACGATTGTTTTAGGATCCATTTGGCAACCAATTCAATAAAGTAGAGACGAGCAAAACAATATATAAGCACAAAAATGTCCAGGACATGCTGTTCACAACTGTCATGAGTAATTTAATTCAAAATGGCCATCAATACAAACTTAAAAGTCAATGCCTCTTTGCCAAAAAAAAAAAAAAGAGGTAGAGAATACATTGTTCATACAATAAGCCACCTTAATAGCCTAAATAGTTCCCTTATACTTGGTGACGCTTTTGAATTAGATTGCGATCATCTTCTACAATGTAGTATAAAGCATCATCTTCAAATTTGGATTTCAATTTCTTCATCAACAAGAATGTAATGCAAAACACTTACGAGTTTGAGACTAAACTCAAACAGAATCAGAGTTTACAAGCATATATAATATTCAAGGACTAGCATCAGGAACATGCAAAGGCCCGATACTTTTTCTTGTTATATATGCTACCAATGTCCTTTAGCTTATGTAAAATGGTTTTAGTGTATTTCAACAAGTGCAAGTATCTACCTTCAAACCTAAAACTAAAGGGGAATGAATGATACCATCAAGTGCTCATGTAACAGCAGATATGATATAAAGTCAATTTTACAAAATAAGAAGGAAGATTAGAATGGACTTACGGATTGTTCCAATCAGTGGTATCCTCATTGACAAGATGGGTCCATTTTGTTCTTCCACTACGACCAAAGTGTTTGACTTGCATAACTTTGGGCAATATGGTTTTATCCATGTTATCTTCTCCAGTCGGAGCTGAGAAATCACGTTTGAAAATGCCATCTGTTCCAACAGTTGCTGCTCGGTCATCGGGCTCATCCTGGAAGAAAGCACCCTTGTGGTAATATTTCTGCATAAACCTCCACTTCTGCTTTGGTGGTGCAGCAGGTTTCGGATTCTTCCTCTCCCACTCTCTCCTCTCTTCCTCAGTCATGTTCCGCACCCTCTCAATCTCTTCCCTTTCCTTCACCATTGCCTCACGGTCCTCCCTATCCCTCTTAATCCTTGCAATCTCTCTGACCTTCCAAGCCTCGTACTCCTCTGCCTCATTCATTTCATCATCGGTATCCACATCAGCAATATTTGCCTCCATCTCCAGATTCTTCTGAATCATTTCCTCTTTCTTTATCTCCTCAACCAATATTTGCTTGGTCTCCACCTTCCTCTCCTCCAATTTCTTCCTCACCTTATCCTCGAGTGCTCGTTCTTCAGCCTCAAGCCGCTCACGCTCAGCAATAGTATCCCTCTCCGACTTGGGCACAAAAACAGGCTTCACCATAGCCATCCCTGTCATTTCCTCCTCAGAATCAGTCTCATACTCCGACTCCTCTTCCTCTTCCTCCACTTCATCCTCCTCCTCCTCCTCCTCTACAGGAAGAAGCGCAGCCTCCTCTCGCTCCCTCTGTCGCAACTTCTCCTTAATCCTTCTCCTTCTTTCCTCCAACGCATCCTCGTCGTCTTCCTCCATATCCGCCCATTCTTGCTTCCGGGTCTCTTCCTCCTCCGTTGAAATAATCTCAGCCTGCCGAATCCTCCTATGATCCGCCCTCATTTCATCGCGATTATCGATCCTAGTCTCCGCCAGACGACGCAGCCTCGGATCATCTTTCCTGGAAACAACATCCGAATCGTCCCTGCTGGGGAAAGCTTTCTCCAAGGAAGCCACCCTAGCCATCCTAATATCTCCATCTTCTTCTGCATCATCTGCCCACTCCGGTGCTTTACCAGGCCAATACCTTTTAACCTTGGTCTGTCCAATTTTACCCCTAAGCTTATCCCTAACTGCTAACGCTGTATCACTAACACCTGCTGTAACCGACATGCTGAAGATCTCCCTTCCTTCCTAATCCCCGGTAGCTCAGTTTTGCTTAAGAAAAAGAGTTGTGAAGGAGAGTGGGAGATTAGGGTTTGTTGATTTTCCAATTTCGAGGATGACTTGCTTTGCTGCGATTTATTTTATATACCAACATGTCTCTTTCTGCTTCCGTCGCTGTTAGCGTCTTAAGACAATTAGGAGGAAAGAAAAACGGCGGCGTTTCTTCTTGTTTTCTTAAGAGAAAATGCCTAGCCAATGAATTAATAGTAGTAATAATAATAATATAAAATTCTAAAAAGAAACCTATAAATTTGGTTGACATTCTTATCGTCATTTATTATTATTATACCATATTCTATCATGCATGGGATTTTCATTGTGTTTTGTTATTGTATAAAAAAAATTAATTTAATTTTCAAACTTTTTGTTTTGGAGTGATTTATTCTTATTTAAAGAGTAATTGACTTTAAATTTTTATGAAAGCTTGAAATTAAAAAAAACAAAAATAAAAAATATATCAAATATGGATAGCATATCATAAGGTTTGAAAAAATATATTTTGCTCCTCCAACTTAATCAATCATATAAATTATATAAATTTAGTTTCTTGAAATTGTTTAAATTTCATTTTAGTATAAAGATTTATTTTTATTATTTTTTAGTTCCTAGTTAAAAGAGAAAAAAGAAAAAAAGCTATTGAATTATGATAATAAAAAAGAAAATTTATCGTTAGCACTAATTTAAACTATCAAAATAAAAATAAAAGATTTGTATCAAATTGTTCCATTAAATGAGAGGAATTCATATTAAATGTTTGTATACCTTAAGAGTTTATGAAAAAACCTATATGAGTTCTTGTTGATTTTTGATTTTAGGTTAAGTTTAATTTTTTAAATTTTTTGAGATTATGAATAGGCTTTTTATAATTTCTAAAGGATTTTAAGTAAAAAAAAAAAAAGGTTGGAAAGTTTTTAAATTAAAAAAATATAAATTTTAATTTTTCAATTACCAGAATGGTCAAAATAAAACAAATAACATACCCTGATTTTTACATATAAAAAAAAAGACAACATATCATTCATTACAAGTATAAATAAAAAAAAAATTAGTAACACCAAGCAAGCTTCCATGGACCCTTTTTTTCCATTATTATTTTTATTTTTTAAAAAAAACTTATTTATATTTACATTAAAGAATTTTTTTAAAATAATATTAATTCTTTTATTATACATTTAATTTTTAAAGAGATCTTTTTATTTATTTATAAATTATTAAATTTTTTTAACTACAAAAATAATTTGAAAAAAAACATTTTTTTATAAAAAATAAAAATATTTAACTCACGATCAAACACAAGTTAAGTAACTAATTAAATGGCATATAAGCTGCACACGATTCCTTGTGGTGAAGTATCAAAATGCTAACCAAAAAAATTATCATGATAAAATTGTAGAAACCGGGGTTGGGTTCCGCGAGACCCACGCGCCCGTTCTACAAACAAATTTTTCATTTTTATACAAACGCCAAGAATGCAACCTCGCTTCAAGAACGAAAAGTATCAAACCAATGATGAATGAGGTAAAGGATACCCAGCCAAATTTATTGGAAGGCTCTTAACTTGGGAAGAAGAATAAAAATGGTAGCAGGTGACAAGAGAGCGAACCGATAGCCAAGATTTGCAATCACATTGATCATATGTAACAGTGCCAGCAATCTTTGCATTTTTCATAGATCATAAATACGATTACAAACTCAGCTACAAGAAGACATTGCGAGAAAACGTCTCCATAGGAGAAGAGATGCTCCCTCTTCCTCCTCCCTACGCCTTTAAACCATGCGCGCTAACATGTTGCAACCTTCTTCAGCCAAATGTAGCTATGAGGAAAGCCTTGTAGATGCTCATGAACTTGGCCAAAAACGCTGGAAGATAAATCATAAAATAAAGTCTCTGAGCTATTTGAGCTCAATAGGCTTCATGAAAAGACATCTGTTTCTACACATGGGAGCTGACATTCGATTTCAAGCAATCAAATTTTTTATAGAAAAACTAGAAAAAGCCAAGGATCATAGAGCTCTCTGAAATATTTCCTAATGCAATTATGTAATCGTAATAACAGAGTGCTTATCTAATGAAGTGTGCAACGATATTTTCCACAAGCCAAGGGAATAGATATGGAATCCATATTCAAGCATTCACACTTCACAAACCAAGATGCTAGGACAACACAACAGCACAGGCTCGCTCACAATTTTCTATATCAAAGATCGTGGTCTGAAGTAGATAGTTTTCGAATTAGTAAAAGCAAACTCAATTGAAAAGGTTACAAATCTCAAGAGAAAATGGTGAAAAAAATGGTGGACAATTAGATGACTCCTAAATGCTAAGAAAAATGATGATGCCAGTGATAATATTTTATGAAATCCAGCAAGTTGAGGTAAAAAACAAGTACAGAAGGCCATGTGTTCATCTATGCAATTTCCTAAAAATACTTTTGAGTTCTCCTGCTTCAACAGAGAAACTGTCCAAAAACATTTTGGGATGGAGTAAGCTTCGTGCTGCAATCTCAATATACTTGGAAAGAAATGGAAACCAACAATGTAAATTAGTTGATACTTGTGACAACTGATTCTATCAAATTGATTTCAAGAAAAATGAAATACCTTCAAGGTGAAATATGGCTTTCTGTCCCATACGCATCCTATGTTCCTGTAGGAATATGAACAATATTCAGAAAAGAATGGCAGGAAAGGAAAAAAAATGACCATGAGATGCATTTTGTTATATCTAAGAAACAACTCAAGCCATTCACATTGTCAATGGTAGCTAACGCTTCCCTTTCACTACTAACTTCATAAAATGCTAGAGTTTTCAAATCAAATTTTCCAAAATAAATCATTATAATCAAAATTTTCACATTCTTGTTACTATACATTCATATATCTCACTCCTTTTTCAAAGGTTTCTGAATTTCTTCCAGGAAAAAAAGGCATCACTTGTAACACATCATACATGAGGAATCGACAACTGAGACAAAACCAGAAACCAACTACATGCATGCAATTGCCTAATTCTTTAGAGGTCCTTCAAAGAGACCACAAAAATTTCTGCCATAATGTTGAATCAAACAACAATGTAAGCCATATCCTTGTATTTTACTTTATGTCCCCCCCCCCCCAGTTCATTATCAATGACGCAATAAACAGTAGTGATTAGCACAAAGTCTCTCATTGTGGTGCTTGCACGCATATAGATGTTTCTAATCAATCAAAAATATCTATGTAAAAAGAAAATGACCTAGACAGTAAGTCAACAAAATCAGTTTGGTTTACAGTTAAAGAACTGAGTTGAGATCAATATGATTAAAGTCGGTGTTTAATTTTATTCATCAATCGTGCAGATCATTTGAGTGTAACTTGGCACAAATCAAATGCAACTACCTAATCAATTTTCTCAGAGGGAGAAAGGAGTATTGTAACAAAAGCAGATAAAACAAGAAATGAGAAATTATAACGTACATAATATGCAGCCCAATGGCAGACTTCATGCTTTAATTCCTCATCCAATTTCTTTAATAATTCTGAAAGTAGCTTCTGAGACAAGATATAAAAAATAAAATAAACTTCAAGCCAAGGATAAAGTAAGAAAATGGAAGTTGTGGAAAAATACACTGAAGGTTCCTTACCTTCAGAATAATTTCTGGAGGAATACAGTTAATAAGCAGTTCATACAACTTCCCTCGAACCTGAAACAGCCTAAAGCATATGGGGAATGTGTTTGGTTAGAAAGTTTAAATGAAGAAAAATGATTTAAAAGGCAATAATCAAATCTTCATTTTATAAGACATTACATGACATATGATGTTTGCAATACCAAACCTTTTAGGGCTCTGCTCCCTCATAATGTCTGAACATATTTCAGAAACATACTCCTCCCAGTCCATTGGAGGAATTGCTTGATTACTTGAAAATGGATATCTACAAGCACAATGACAGAATATAAGAGCATTACTAGAAGCCGTGTGATGCTAACCTTTTCCAGCAGACTTGCAAAAAGAAAATGAGAAACAGCTGTACTAATCAGATAGAGATGGTATGGAGCTTAACTGTTGAACACGGCAAGTCTCAAATGAAAGTATAGCTCTTCTCAAACTCCTATTTGATTTATCTGCTATACGAGCAGCAAATCCAGGTGGAAGCTGTAGTCCTTCTTTCTTTCCAATAAATTCCAATACCTTAACAATCTGGACAAAGGAATTTCATAAAACTAGTTATATAAGAAGGAATAATAATAAAATTGACTATCTCGGCTAACACTCCTTAAGTGCTATTGTCTCATATGGCCAATTCCACAAAATATAAGTAAGAAAAAAGTGATAGGAAGAGATTCATGAGATAGTTAGTGTTAAAAAAAATCTATCCAGGCAAAAGACCAATGCATGTTTGAATTTCCAAGTCAAATAACATCCCCTTGTAATAAATAAACAAATAATTGTTATTTTATGTGTTGGCAAATGCATTGTCTATTCAAATGTAACTAATCTGGAACATGTATCAGTTTCCAAGAAGAAAACAAAACTTATCCAACCTGTTCCTCCTTAGGTGCATTTATTCTCACATTCAAACAGCGAGACCTAATTGCTTCAGTAACCTTCGAAGAACTGTTGCAGCAAAGAATTAGACGGCAAGAGGCACTGTATTTTTCCATTGTTCTACGAAGAGAATGCTGTGCTTCTCTTGAAAGCTTGTCAACCTCATTGAGCACTAGTACTGCCCTTGCAAAGTAAAATATCAACAGTAAAGTTCCAGAAATAGCTAGTCAATGAGAATGAATGCTTTAATTACAACCATACCAGCCATTCAACTGGATAAAAAAATTGAAAAAAGAAATAAATAAAATGAGAGAACCAACTGAAAAATGTAAGCAAATAAAGAAGAACACTTGCAAGGTTAGCTTAACCAGAATGAAAAGTTAACATCACAAATGACTATTAGCAAACAAACAATTCATGAAGATAAAAATGCAAATTCATAATGAATCATTTAAATACAATTGAATGCACATATCCACTAAATCAAATTGGAATTGGTTGTTTGCCTCGGAAGCCACGTGCATGTCAGTGATCACCCAAAGATATGCAGATGCAACTTGAACCTATGAAGACAGTGAACATTTATTTTATGTTCTAGTTTTCAGAGACAGTGAATAATAAATTGTAGCAAAATCTTCACAAGAACAGCATCCATCTCAGACATTCACATATTCTTCTCAACTGGTCATAATTAAATACACACTTTTGTTTGCTATGAATATCGGATACAAAGTACAGAAGATGTAAAAATATAGATGAATCATGGTGTTGAAACAAAGATTAAACAATCCAAATTTACCCTTATATCCTTTTTTTCCTTTTGTATCAATTGGCCTATTCTTAGCCATCTCTTTAATTATCTCCTGAACTATATATCTGTCCTGGAATCCTACATCACTTGGGCTCAGCTCCACATGATTTGTGCTTGACAATGTGGTCAGCTCTAGATCGATAGTTCTACTTCCAGCCTGAAATGAAATCATAATTGAGAATAGAAAACGAAGAATTAGCAAAGGTATAGTTGATTTAAAAAAAAAAATTGATCATTAGAGCTCGGTACAGATAACTCAGCTGCAACGCCAAAATACTGTCTGAACTTAAACCATGTAAGAAAACTAACTTATCATTGTATAAAACAAGGAGCAAAACATTACCATAGATTTGAATTAAATAAATAATAAATAAAACAATTTCACTGGAACCCATCCCTATGGGCAAAACATATCAGAGAACTCTAATTAATCTGACCAAAAACCTATTCATGTGGCAACTTCTATCCCCAATAAAACGTAAGATGTCAGAGAACAAGTGCGTTCTGGAAACAGCAAACAAACTTCACAAATCCTATAAAAGATTATTGAACATGTGAAAAAAAAAATCAGCAACCAAAATTTTTTAAAAATAAAATAGAAAGAGGTGAGTCTTACATCGATTTTCCATGTCCTATTTTCCACCTTCACCTGCAACCAAACAATTACCAGAGTTAACTAAAAGTCTTAACACCCCACAAGCAGTAAGTTAAAACCCAGGATAAAGAACAACAAAAACTGTTGACTAATTAAAAAAATGCAGAATATGACAACAAAAAAGGGCCCATAAATCCAGATTGTGTTATTTTTCCCATCATTTATTTTCTCAGTAACCAAACAAGTGGCATGAGGCAGCACAAATACAAGTAGAGAAACAAACATTAAAAGAAACAACAGTAAAAAACAACAAAAAAAGAAAGAAGCGAGAGACCTTTTCGGCACTGGTGCCAAAGATCTGGCGGAGAAGGGCCATGATTAGGGTTTTCTTGCCAGAACCAGAGGGCCCATAGAAGAGCAAATGTGGACAGTCTTGTTCAGTGACCTAAATACCAAAAAAGAGAGGCATTAGAGTACCATAACAGAACATTAATCAAAATACCACAAATTAACACAAAATATAGATGAAAACAAAATGGGGAGGTACCAGTTTCTTGAGGTTTTCGGCGATTTCTTGATGAACGATGACCTGGTCTAGGGTTTTGGGTCTGTACTTGTCAACCCACAACATCTTTCTTTTGATTCTTCCGGGGAGAGAGGTGAAAGAGATTGTAGTGGCGGGAAAGACTGGCGTGAGAGGGTAAAGCTTTTTATTTATTTATTTATGCGACACTACCCCGCCCTACAATAGGGTGTATTTCGCATCCTTTAAAAAAATGTAAATTTTTTTTATTTATTTAAAATTAATTTTTTTTAATATTTTCAAATTATTTTATATATTTTAAAAAATAATTATTATTACACTTTCAAATATATATATATTATAAATTCCTAAAAAATCATTTTTTTAATTTATAAAAAATAAATTATTTTATAATATTTGATAGTATTATAAAAAATAAATAAAAAAATACTTTGCAATAATTTATACTGTCATGAAAAATATGTTGAAAAATAAGCTATTAATATTTTATTATTTTTTAAATTTATTTAACATATATTAAACATTAAATTTGATTATTAGTTAATTCGGCTAGCATTTTCATCAATTCTATTAATATAATATTTTGTTGATAATTTTAAGAATTAGATTACAATAAAGTTGTATGTATGTGGGGATCACCACCAATGGCATCTCATAGATTTTACAGTAAACAATCCCTCACTAAAAGGAAATTCTTGTGCTATCTTATTTGATAAAGCACTTTACTCATATTAGTAAAGAATATGAATAACTTTTCTGAAACCAAACAAAACTCAAAAAAAAAAAATTAGAAGATTCACACCATAATCACAACTTAAAAACCCACCTAAAAGAAGAGGAAAATAGAAAAAATAAGAGAAAAGGGTGATAGAGAGCGAGATTTAAGGAAAAGAATTACCATTTGAGATTTTGCAAATATCATAAAAGAAAAGAGAAAAAGACCATACAGAGAGATTTACAATGGATGTTTTTTCCTTTTTAAGGTGTGGGGTTTATTCTTCCTTAAAAACAAAAAAAGGAAAGTGTAGAGAAAAACATTTTCTTTCTTTTTAAAGGCAGGTGTTTTGATTTTGATTAAAAGAGCTTGATCTCGTCTTTTTTTTAAAAAAAATTTTAATACACATCTCCCCATGTAATTATTTTAAAAATATATTTTCATTTAATTATTATAACAATTAAAATAGATATTCCTATAATAAAATTATATTATGAGAAAAAATTATATTTCATAGTTAAAAATACTTTTACACACACACTGAATAAAAATGAATTAAAAAAAAGTAATAACAATAAAAAAAATATTCGTAAGAATCCTAATGATTTTAATTAGAGAGGAAAAAATATTTTTTAATTAAACAACTCTCTTTACTTTCTTTATTCATGTATTTCTTTTTTATTTTGATCAAAGTTTTTTTTATTAGATAAAATTTTATTATGATTATGAAAGCAACATATAAAATAAAAATTCATATTTGTGCGGTGAGAAATACACTCATGTATATCTTTATAATCATCAATAAATATCATAAAATATTTATATTAAACATGAGAAATAATATAACTAATAAACAAACATCACTATGAATGAATGATCTCAGAATTGTGGATGACCCTACTTACTTTAGAATGGAATGGTAAAGTTTTACTTTTGCCTAGTTTAAAAGTTGCACGATCAAGAAACACGTTAAAAGAAGAATGCTCTTTGTTATTTAATAGACCAGATTTCATCAAATAAAATAGAATCCTAGAACTAGGATGACCAGGCGTTTGTGTAAGACTTCATGACACGTTAGACTTGTTACAAAGGAAAGACAGTGTAGAGAAAAAGGTAGGCTTTGTGGAACAAGTAGTTGTGGATAAAAGAGACGTTCATGCTTAGGCCATTTCACTACCCACTGTCCTGATATTTGATCCTGCACAACACAACCATCATGAGTAAGATATACATAATAATTTTGGTCTACAAGCTAGCCAACATAAACTAAATTCACATAAAGATTAGGTGATGCAAGAACATCCTTAAAGAAAGAAAATACATCACCAATTGCCACCATAGAAGAACTATCATAGGCTGCTTGAATATGTGAAAAGCCATAATATTCTCTAACATTACTTAAAACATTGAGAGAGTGAGTCATATGATTAACACCCGAGTCTACAATCCAGGAGAGAAATAAAAAGGAAATACCTTGAAAACCCAATACTAAAAATGCACCATGATCATTTCTTTCACGAGTTAGAAAAGGAGTTGGAGGCTGTAAACCAACAAAAGTTTCCGCAGTAGCATCAAGCATAGCTAGTTATAAGTTACTAGTATCAACATGATAAACTTTGTTGGAGCATGGAGGACAAATAGTACAGTCCTTAATAACATGCCTTGGCTGGTTGCGGCGGTAATTACAAAATTTCTAAGGACAATTAGGGGACATATAACCATATTTCTTGCAACTATAGCATTATATGGTGCTCATGTAATGACTCTTCCCCACATAGGCAATTGAGACATTATTAGAAGCTACACAAGACTGCTCCATAATATTTTGAGTATTAAAAAATTCCTCACACATGAATTCTCCAAAGCAGACATCTAAAGTTGGAACATGATCTGTATTTACTAGAGAGGCAATAAATAGATTGAATGTAAGGCCTCAATGTCATTAGAAATTAATCTTTTCGGCTAGTTTTGTGTACATGTTGCCCTACTGTCAACCTTGCCTTCAATCCTTCTGTTGAGACCGTGGCTACAGAGTCAGAATAATCATTCCATAAAACCCAAAAGCTAGAGTAGTGGTCCTGAACTGATAGATCCCTTTTAGTATAGTTAACAATGGCCAACTCAAGCTGGAAGCACCTAACATTGTTGTCTTGGTTTGCTTGGGATAATTCCATGTAGCCTTGGCGTCTCTATCAGGATGCAAAGAAAGAATATAATGCTACTCTATAGAATCAAGAATCCAGTACATGATTTAATTATCTTTGGCATCCAAGGCTTTTTGTTGGTCACGGACCTTTCCTCAGTTGATCCCCCTTTGTTGTTATTGTTTATATGTCCCCACAACTCTTTACCCTTGAGAACGGTCTCTAATTGAAACTCTCAAGCAACATAATTTTTGTCAATGAACCTAACACAAATATTATCCGACATCTCTATAAGTTATAAGTAATAACGTTATGAGTGAGAAAACTAAGACTAAGATTTTCATAGAAAATGATGCTTTGAATTGTCCTTTCTTGAGTTTTGATAAGGAAACTTAAATTTATACATGCTAATTACACAAAGAGATTTTAGAAAACTATATACGGTAAACTAAATCTCCTTTTCTATTTATGAAAATATATACAGCTTAAAGTAATAACCATTAACAATGCATAATTTATGGCCTTCTAGAAAGTAAATGGAACTCTTGCCCAATTTGAACATGAAACAATCAAAGAGAACATCATAAGAAGAAAATTGATCTGTATTTTCCAACAAATCAGAATTTAACAAACAAGACAAAACAATACAACTTTGATGGCCTAAGTGTTTATGACATGCTTCACCCTTATTTTGAATATTGATACAAGCAAATTATAGAAAATGAGGAATTGAAAAATAAAACAAAAATAATATTTCAATTTTATGTCTTTTCACAATCACCATCCATCCCACACAAGACAACCATTACAAGTAAAATACACATCACAAATATTCTCCACTAATTAACCAACCAAAATAAGACTAGTGAACAACTTTGGTGATACAAACACATTCTTTAAAGTTGGATTGATATCCTCTACCTTAGTAATAGACATATGACCTCCATTACCAATCTAAATTTCTAATGAACTATGATACTTACACAGATTTTTTAGCATACTAGATGAGTTAGTCATGTGATTTAAGGCAACAAAATCAGCAAGCCAAAATCGGCATGTAGTCCTAAGGCTGAAAAGATTGAAACAATCATTTATTTCATCATTTCAAGAGTAAGAATAATATATTAAGCAGTCGTAGATGGCCTGTCAGACACAACAGCTCGAAAAGCATTGATTTTGCTGTTTTAATAACGAGTAGGCACTCCTTGATAATGTCCTTGTTTGCAATAATTGCAAAACTTCTTTCTATAATTGTTAGCAATGTGTTCATATTATTTGCAGCTATAACACAATATATTACTCATATTTCTACCCTTTTCTTTTCCTTGAGCAGCAAAAGCAACTATAACAAAATTTTCTTGCTTGAAAATGCCTTGTGTAAAAAGAAGTTGCTCTTTGAGAAGTAATTACCAAAAACAAACATCTAAAGAGAAAAGGATCTCAATTCATATAGTTTGAGCAAACAATATTGTGATTTCATTAAAAATTTATCGCGAACCTGTTGAACTACAAAGAGAGATTCAACAGGCACCCCAGCATAAGCAATATCAGTATATTCTACCCATAAATTTTGAAAGCCAGAGTAATAATATTGGATGAAAAGGCTGCCTTAAGAATAATTAGAAATATTATTTTCTAAATGAAAACATTTGGCATTGTTTTCCTGATAGTAAACCTTTTTTAGATACTCACATATGGCTTGTGTTGTCTTATATAACATTAGATTAAGAAAAATAAAAGGGTCAACAGACCCTAAAATTCAGGACATTACTTGAGTATCTTTGGCCTTCCATCGAAGCAACTTTGTAGAATCACTGGGAGATAGATCCCTCTCATTCACATGACCCTTTAATTCTTTCCCTGTGACATACTTGAAACTGAAATTCTCAGGCTGAATAATTTCTTTCTAGCTGAACACCACGCAACTCAGAATTGCTTAATGTAATCTTCTCAACAAACACAATAAAACCATAGAAGACAACCAAGAATAAAAGAAAATCCAAGACCCAAGAGCTTCAGGCATTGAGGACTCATTACCCAGTCAAGAAAAACTAAAACAAGACAATGGAATGGAATGGAGATTCAGAAGTGAAGCTCTGATACCATGTCAAATTGGTTGAAAAATAATTTTGATTAACATTATATAAAATCAGCTACTATTAACTACAATATTGCCCTAATTATAAAAAGCTATTTACACTATAATTACATGAATGTTGACATAAAGAGCTAATATTTATATAGAAACTATTTATTTTGATATGATGGTCCACACTATCATGTATATCTACTGAGTGGGATCCAATTCTATAATTCTATTTGGTAGGAAAATTGCAAATATATTCGAGCCAGAAACCAAAAAAAAGGCACTACCTAATGCTACAGATTCGATAATTATCCAACCCCACAATTTTAGCAAATAAGCATAAAAATAGTAACTAGTTCTTAATCAACAAGATTTTTGCCACATTATACAGCATTTCCAATTCCATGTTGGACAATGGTATGTATGTATGCATGCTCACATAAATGCAGGAACGTGCACAAACATAAACATGCATCTATTCCGCTCCATGTGGTGTTGGTTACCTATATCACTTTTTCTCCCCCAAACCAACTTGTAAATTTAGCGGTCCCTTTCTCTTCATATTGGTAGTGACTGCCAACAAATTTCAATATCTTATCCTTTTTCCCACCGGAAGAAAAGTATAAATTCAAAATTTAAGAGGACATTTCTTTATTGCCCACATGCAATTTTCCATATAACCATATCTTTTTTATTTGCAAATTTATAACCAAGTTGGAAAGTGACATCGTACCTTCAGTTCCAGCTAATGCTCTTTCCTTGTCATCTTTTCTTATGATAACAAACCAACTTATTCATCAATGAACAACAGGCAACATTCGCTATCCAATCTTAGCATCTCCATTCACTAAAGTACCTTCATCTTTGCTGGCAATGCTACTGACAGATGCAACACTGTTCTTCTTTGGCCCATCTGTGTCAGAACTGGTTAATCCCTTGTAAACTTTCTTTTTTGAAACTGGAGCATCCTTTATTGAATCACTTCTTGGGGAATTTACATCACTGTCTTTATCCTTGTACTCTTCAGCTAAATCATCCTTTGGTGCTTTCACATTCCTTCTGGGACTAGCCTTATCAGTTGCATGATGCTCTGCACTGGACTTCTCTGGAGTGGCTTCAGGAAGCAATGCTTTGCGACTAAGTCGAAGTTGTCCCTTTTCATTTACCTGTATTACATGCATGTAAATAGTTAATAGAGAACAATTTTTTTAAGTGTTGTGTCAAGAGTGCAAATCAATTAATGTAGCAATTGATGGTCCAACACAAAGGATGTTCCAGTTTTGCTCTGGAAACTCGAAATCAAGTTTTGTTTCCTCTGCAACTGAAATGAGTAAATACAGCACATTGAAGGAAAATTAAATCCAGATGAACCCATCAAGGAAAGGTGAAGCCATACATCTCATTAACTAGAAAGCATTTATAAAGAAAAAGCATTTTTATTAAAAAGGTATCCTTGATTTATCATTATAAAATGAGCTCTAATTGAAAAGAAAGAGAAGTCTAGAAAAGGTTAGTTTGGTCACACTATAATTATATAGGTTGGAATAACAATTGAAGGAGTGGCAATAATGCCACCCTTTATATCTATAACAGATTTGAAGGATTAGCGACATAGATGCTAATATATATGTACAGAAATGACGATCAACAATAAATATGGATGGCATCAAAGGATCATTAATTAATAATTAAGGTTAAAAAACTCCAGAATTTCGCAAAAATAGCAAATACCAAAGTTAGCTAAAAAGAGCTTGTCAGTGAATAAAACTTGAGTGTCTTGGGCACAATGATGGTTTAACGAATAAGAAATTCCTACCTCAATTAGTTTAACATCAACACGGTCTCCAACTTTGAAAACCTGTAACCAAAAAAAAAAATAGAGTAGAAATTTTAGCTTATTGATAATATAGCAGGAAAAAATATATATTTCTTATGGCTTCTATATAATGTGGAGGGAAAGAAAAAATGGTACTGCTTACATCTTCAGCCTTTGGCAACCAGTTCGAAGTTAGTTCACTAATATGGCAAAGTCCCTGCCAGAATTCAATACTTGACAAATCAATAGCCTTTTCTTCCTCAAATGAAATAAGACTTCAGATATGCTAGGTTATGTAGGTAACATATTCTTATGTAAATGCCTTCCACACCTTGTCAATTGAGCTTGGTTTGATTACATGGTGTATTTTAATTTTTACTTTTCCCAAGCAAGAAAAGAAAAATCTATCTTTAATGAAAATATGGAAAATTATTGTGAAGAGAACAATCTTTTGATGAACTTTGGAATTCTGATGCCCAATGCAACTGCAATTACAACAAATATCAAATTTAAAGAAGCCTGTCCAAGCAAAAAATCTTATAGTGTTTTCTTTCCAGCTACTTAGAACTCCGGTGTTAATAATTTTGTTATGCAATACAACAGTCTGGTTATTGGCTTTTATTAAAATTGTGTACCAGAACTACATACCTCACGCCCTGGGGCTATCTCAACAAAGACTCCGTAAGGAGCTACAGATTTGATCTCACAGTTCCTGATCAATAAGAGAATAAGTCAAATGTTCTGTCTTCACAATCATCAAGTAACAAATACTTGAGAAAGAAATAAATTCAAAAAATTCAAAAGGCCAAATAGACAACGATAAATACACTTAATAATCATGAAACTATTCCCAATTATACCCTTTACTCACATGAACCTTTGTGAAGCAAAGCTTTGATGCATTCTTGAAATATCTTCCATAATAGTAACAATGATAAAAGATAACTATTTCCATTTTTTTATTCAATTGATCTAATTAAGAGGGTGAAAAAAAGAAAAGAATAAAAGATAGAAACAAAGAAAAGCAGCTCAAGGAAAGGACATGCCTGTAGATATCACCGACATTTGGAACCATTGTTAGCCGATTGATAATGGATTTGGACTTTTCTATACTTGACAAATCCTTTGCAGTAATTTTTACCTGCAGAAGCCAAAGGTTGTAGAAGTTGCAACTGATTTCAAGTCATAAACCAATGAAAGATAAACTCTATATCTGATCTTACAATTCCATCATCTCGTGTGTCAATAGCCTCAACTCCAGTTTCTTCTATTATACTCTTCACCTTCTTCCCACCAGAACCAATGATGATGTTAACTTTCTTCGGATTGACCTATAAATCAATATTATGATTGATAATGTGTGTGTTAAGGCATCATAGATTATAAGTTCTAATTTCAAAAGCAAATCACTAAAGGATGCGTATAAAATAAACAAACCTTCATAATGTGAATCAATGGGGCATACTTAGAAAGCCTTTTGGAAGGGAAAGGTGAGCATTTCAACATTTCAGCTGATAAAATAAATAGAAAACAAAATAGGTGAAATGAGTGCTTCCAAAAAATGTAAACCCGAAGCATATTAGCAGCTCTAGTTAATTAAGAAAATGGTAATATTTATACATTCACGCAAACTGATATAACAGAACAAGGTATGGTGTAAAGGATATGTGCCTACAGTTCCACATACTTCTGGCAAGATAGCACCAAACTATTGGTCAAACAGATTTAAATGAATTCTAGGCAAAAAAAAAATTGCCTAGGTTCCAGTACCAAGAATATGCTTTCGGCCATCCCTTGCTTGTAGCAATGCCTTTCTCATAACAGGTAAGGTGATTCCTCCAACCTATAATGTCAAAATCGGAATTCATTATGATTTATAGGCCATGGAATTTAACTCGTGAAAATGAACAACAGAAGAATGTATCGATTGCTATAGGGTTGACAAAAGGATGTTGGTTAGAGGAAAAACATTCTGTCTAGCATGAAATCTGTCTGATAGAGTAGTTGTAGAGATAATGACCTTTATGTCCATCTGAAATGCAGTTATTCCATCTTCATTTCCAGCAACCTGCAACGTCCAAACAAGGTGATCTTTTAAAAAGGTTTTAACATGATTGCAGTATACTCTTTCCTCTGAATTTAAATATGTATTTTCAAATTCAAGCAAGTATCTATTCAATACTCATGAAAAAACAAAGAAGAAATAAAATAGAAGCACAAATCTGGAGATGCCCAGTAACTCTTACCTTGAAATCCATGTCTCCAGAAGCATCTTCTGATCCAGTTATGTCAGACAGAATGAGGGGCGTTCCATCACCCCCAAATTCCTCAGTGTCAAGAACCATACCCATCGCAATCCCAGCAATCATGCATTTTACAGGAACACCAGCATCTTGTAATGCCAAGCAGCCTCCACAAACAGAGGCCATGCTGTTCAATGATAGGTGCTAAATAATAAGACCCAAATCACATAGTATGATAGCAAACACTCAACATGAAATACTTGGACAAAGAAAGGTTTTTAGCACCCAAAAAACTATATCAAAAGTAAGATCTTGTGATTGTATAACTAAGACATTAGCACTTTTTATGGCTTCTGACCTTGAGGAGCCATTGCTTTCTGTGATTGTACTCTCAACTCGTACAGTATAAGGAAAATCATTTTCAGAAGGCAATATAGGTTCAAGAGCTCTCTCAGCAAGCATTCCATGACCGATTTCTCTTCTACTAGGTGCCCCTATCCGGCCCACTTCTCCAACACATGATGGAGGAAACAAGTACTGGAAGATTAGAACAATGTCAGAAAGCATCCAAATGCAAAAGTTTCAACAAGCAGGAATTGTAATAGTGTATTCAGTTAAAATGCTATATAGTATTCAATAATGAAACACAGCAGCTAAACAGAGTGCAGAGAATGACTACCCTTTCAGAAGAAATCAATTAGGAAAATTTTTACAAGCAAAAGGTTTGCTTCATATATAAATAGAACTCTAGATCCTTTAAACTTCATTAAATACCCACGACATAAGAAACCAAATGGTTTGTTTTCAGTAATATAAACAAGATGCTCCGCTATTTGAAGGACCCATAGAAAAGGAACTTATATACAATTAAAAGAAAATATACAATTAAAAGAAACTAAAAGGGCTCCTAGTTTTAATGTAGCATCATTACTGTTAACTCTCTTGGATTGGAGTAATGAAATTTTGTTTTGCACTATTATATCTTTTTATGCCTAAATTAGCACCCAATTGCAAGTTTTGTTTTACAAGGAATGGTTGAATTAAAATACTGAGAACTTAAGTGAAAAAAATAGGTGGCAGCTTCAGTCTTTTTAATTTTAGAAAAATCAATTTTGATATCAAACTTTTTTTTTCAGTCCTTTTTGGGTGGGAAGAGAGAATGGAGAATCGCCGGATTCCGTTGTAGAGAGAAAAGGTTGTCGTTGGTAATGATTTTAACCACTAAAATGATTGATTTTTATGCCAAATGGTTTTATATTATGAGGAGAGTTCAAATTAGGTGTTTCATTGGAAGTGTCTAAAACAACAAATTGGAGCCTAGGAAAATTTTTGGTTTTGAGGTGGTTTTTTACATTTTTTAAGGTAATGGATTGGTTTAACATGGTTTCTATAGTATTTTCTAGGCATTTTGGATAAAAAAAGGGTTGAAAATGAGTTTTTGAAAGAAAAAAACAGGAACCATGTTTTTTCGGCAACCATAGTGGCCATAACCTAGGGGGTTCTAGACGACACATCATCCATTTTTTTCAAAATAAATTAGGGCGGACGACCTATTAACTTTAAAAAAAATAAAGGCTTAGCGATTGGCCTAACCTCATGCTTTTCTTTTCTTTTGATTTTTTCAATTAATAGCTTATTTGTCTTTTTTAAAATAATTTTTAATTCTTTGTGATTCTTTTTTGTTTATTTAACTTTTTTTAAGTAGATATTATTTTTTAATTATATTGGATGTGTTTAATTTTTAAAAGACTAGTATGATTCATCTTTAATTTTTTTATATATTTAATATAAATTAAATTTATTTTTAAAAAATAAAAAAAATATTTTATTTTTTTATAATATTTTTAATATGTGCAATCTTGCATAGAATTTTTTTTCTTTTTATTTTATTCAATAAATGTTATGTATGTGTCAATTTCTTTTACAAATAAATTTTAATAAATAAAATCATTAAACACAACTAGCTTAATGACTCATGTTGCGATATTAAATATTTTAATATACATTTGTCTCTTAATTTTTCTAATTTTTATTTATTTATTGTTAATGATTTTTTTTATTTACTTAGTGATTCTTGATTTATTTAATTAGATGTATGTATAAGTTTTTCAATTTACATTGAGGAAATTTTTTATGTAAAAAAACACGTTGAAAAATTCTATATGTTCAATTTTTTTTTATCATTTACTAATATTTTCAATTTGATCCTTATTATTTTGATTTTTTATTTTTTTCCTTGACTCTTTTATAAAATTTTATTGTTTTTAATTTCACCCTTCAATCCAAGTTTGTAGTGTATTGTTTTTTTTTTTTCATTTTGGCCCTCTTTTTTTTTTTGTTAATGTTTTTATTCTTTTCAATTTAATTCTCAAATTGAAACTTTGTTGTTAATGCTTTTGGTTTACTGACCCAAGTCACGAATTTAAAAAGGTGACAGAAGTTGATATCCTTGTTTTGTGTTTTTTTTTTTATATTGTCATTTATATTGTATTTTAAAAGGAAAAATGGTTTTATGATTTTATGATTTTTTTCAATTTCTTTTTCTATCAAATTATGTTAACTTAATGACCTAGAATACACAATAGACATGTAATCTAGACATATCTCATGTCTAGGTTATGAGTTTCACTTGTTAGCCTAGTTTTGCCTAGGACAATTTTTTTTTTAATTTATTTGTTATTGTTGTTGCCTCATTTTTTTATCATATTATTAAATTAATCAAGATTTAACCTAATTATCGAATTTCTCTTACTTGGTCTCCTAAATTTTCTTTTTCAGGTTAAAGGCCAACCACCAATCTAGTTATTCATATATGATATTTGAATATACCTGCAGTACCTTTCTTCCTTTCTTAATTCCATATTCAAAAAAGATAAATCAACAATGTTTATAATGTTTACATTTTGTTCTTTTGATGAGACAAAAGGGACTAGCAGTGCGGAAATACATAGCTAGATAACCATTTCGTAATCTCCAAAGTCCTTCTAAAGTTATTCATATTCTAAGAGCAAAAGTAAATTTCTAAAGTACTTACTGGTAGAAGGATAAATATGGAAGATAAAACGTAGCATGAACCTTGAAACAGTTTTATTAGACATGTCTAATTGAACTAAAAGATTGGTTGATTTAATTTCGAACAGCATGGTGCAGAAAGGTTACCATAGAAATGATAAAGCCTAAATGATCTTTTAAATTAAATTCACACTTCACACCTATAAGCATTAAGAGAAGCAGAAACTCTTGGCTGTTAGATGACTCCAATTTATTAATAAAAAACAATTTCAAAAAGGAGATCATGGCAAACAGACCTGTAGATAGAACCTCTTGAATTCCTCTTCGTCAACAAGGTTGTCTACTCTTTGTGCCATTTGTTTATCACCAAGTGTAACAACTGCTAATGACTGTAAAAGAAAAACATCATCAACGATCACCAACAACATTATGTGTGCAAATATAACTACATGGTAGGGGTATTGTTCTCCAAACATAATCAACTACAAGATGCCAACTTATTGAAAGACAAGAAAAATGCTTAAAATAATGATTGACGAACGAAAAATTGTCCACCATGATATACAGAACTGATCAAATTTGTTTATTTGGAAGGAGAAGAATTTAAAATCACCAAAAAAGTTGGTTGATGGACAGATAATTGTTGCCTTTACTGGAAGTGGTGAAATCAAAGAAGGTATGCTGGGTAGATCTATAAACAATGGCACTGTTTTAACAAGGATAAGAGATTATTCAGTAGGAAAAGGATTAGAAACAGACAAGAAATGAGCAGATAACGAGAAAACACAGCTATTCACTAAGTCAACATAAGAGTCACCTCATAGTTTCTCAAGCCATTTTTAGTTGTCCCTTGAAGGAGAAACACTTGAAATTAGTCAACAAATGAAAATATGATGGATAAGCTTGTTCAGCAATGAAGGGGGGTAGAATCACATAACATCATAACCCATTCACGTTAACGATTTTGAGCATTTGCTTGTATAAGCAAGTGAGATAAGATATGAGAATAGAATCAGGTAAACCACTGCATGTTTCCTACAGCAAAAATACATTTAATCAAACCTGTGTTTCCCCACGTGTGAAAAGAGCACTTCCATGTGCTCTGGGAAGTATTCCACATCTGGAATCAATTGGACGTATCTTGTCTGGAGTTCTCCCGTCACTTCTTTTTCCTCCCTGTAAAAAAATGCAATGTAAAAAGAAAATTACATGTGAACATGTCAGCATCAATCATAGTCTCATTCATGGAAAAATCATATCCTAGCTGACTCCATACTGTTGGCACTTGGAATTTTTCTACATGGCAACTTTCCAGTACATTATAATGTAACAGGTAAGAGCAATAGGATTTTATTATATGGTAAACCATAATTCCAAATGTTAGAGCCAAAATTTAAGTTACATGCAGTTTTTCTTTTTTTCAAAAGAAAATAGTAAGAAATTCAATAATGTTACAAAATGAAAATATTAGGTTACAGCATGGACAGTAGTAATACCCTTGAAGTGAGAGAGATGCTGGTGTTGGAAAAAGGTAAAATTCTCGCGTGCCACAAGAAACCAAATATGTGTTTGAATGTCCAAGAAAATTCAAGTCTGAATCTAACATTGCCAGATGCAATTTTCAGAAGAAAAGAAAAGAAAAGAAAGAATTGGGCATGTCTGTGTCTGTGTCAACCTTATTGCTGTGGGTAAGTGGGAAGGGAAGTGAATGGGACCAAAAATAATGACTCTCCTGACTCCTCTTAAAAGAAGGAATGTGAAGTTATTTTTATTCATCTACTTTTCCAACTTCCACTGACCACAAACCAACATACCTCAACAATACGTTTCCGCAAGAATTTGGATGTAACTTCTTTAAATACCAGCTTCACATCTACCTCAGAAAACAACTAGAAAAGGAAAATCAAAATAAAGTGTCAAAAAGCTTGGGACTTCCAAATCACACATGATAAAAAGACCACGAGCACCAAAATTGAGTTGGATTACCAAGGGAGAGAATTTGCGTCCAATTGGCTTTATGTGGACATCACCTTCATCCACTTCACCATCTACAACAATTTCCTCATCCTCATCTTCAACCTCTAGCAAGTCCGCAACTGTTTCAGGGGTTCCAAATCTTGCATCCTTGCTTACATATCCCTTTTCTGTAAGTATACTAAGCACCTTTTCTTCCAGTGATGCAAGGGCTTTTCTTCTTGGTACTTTGCTTGTAATTTGCAATATTTTCACCAATTCATCACCAGCAATTTCCTGTACAAGGAACAGTATAAACATTAGTATCATTTTTTTTTTCTCTTGGCAAAGTAAGTGTATTCAAATAATAATTTGAGCAAGATGACAAAGGTAAGCTGGAATCACAAGATTGGCCATAAATCACTAGGATGGATAACTGGGCAGTTCAGACCTGCTACATTAAAACAGGTCCTTTCAGTCTGTAAAATCATGTCTCAATTGGATGCAATTAACTTAAGGTATTGCTTGACATGCAACATCCCTCCATAGTACTACAAATCAATAGCATCATGTACATAACTCTAGGAAAATAAGAAACCCAAAGGAACATTGCAAGATAAAGCTTCCACAATGGGCACAGATGCAAAATGGAGAACACGTAATATAAGCTTTATCTTAGTTGCTGATAGTTCTGCTAAGCAAATGCATCATACATTTAGTGCCATTATCAGAACAGAAATGATTTGTATAATACAGAATCAAGTTCTTCAAGAGTACCCTTGAATCTTTTATCCAGCTTTTACCAAGTATAGACAGCCTAATGTTAAATCAGAAAACAGTAACAATTAAAGAAGCAGTAGCTATTAGAAAACTTCTGGCAGGAAAGGATGATGTATAATAAAGATAAACAGAAACTATACCTCCACATGCTTATATAGCTCAGCAGGAGGTAATTTGATTGCATCAAGCATTTTAGCTTTCCCACACTTCTTCACCAAAACACCCACCTCATTGCAAATTGCCCGCACTGCATCCTGGCTTTAGTGAACATGCAAGAATTAAGGAAAACAGTTGAACATGCCCTGAAAAGGGCAAAAGCATGCATCGGATCTGCCAAACATCAATACAACCAGTCCCTAACCAATAAAAGGATAAAACATGAGGATACAAGGATTATATTTTGTCATCGGTAACATGTTATACAGCAACTTAATTTTCTTGCCTCAGTAAATAACAGCTCATAATGAGGATCACAACAACAACATATATAGCAATCATATTGTATGTCAATTCATAGCCACACTGTGGCATCAAGAATGTGACCACTGTCAAATAACTGAAAACAAACAAAATAATGAGTGCTGACTAGCACACGGTACACCAATCAGCTAAGCAGCTATTGCTGCATATTGCACAGAAACAGTCACAGATTATCCACAACATATACTTTTTTCTGATAGGTGATACACTAAATACATCAACTTCAGTTCATGATGAAATATGAGAAAATTGTACGCAACACACTTTAATCAAAGAAACAACCTGCCCAATTTGTACTGCATCAAGCAACTTTTCTTCTGTAAGAAAATTACAATAACCCTGCAAGCAATAGAGGTAATGGATTATGAAGTTCATTAGACACATATCATTAATATAGTTATTGTATCATTACTATGGTTAACAAACTGTATCTAATCAATTAAGTCTCCTCATGATGTACTGAAATGCAAGTGTATTTTCAGAATCATTTCATTCTGTAATCTTAGGTTAATGCAAGAGAAAAGAATGAGCAGGTAGAAAGAAAAAGGCAAAAAGAAAAGCATACGTAAAAGTTATCTAGAAAGAGAATCAGCCAATTAAAATCTAAATCTGTGAGACTATGACCATATAAGCTAATTTACTTCTATGTTTTTCTATCAAATGAATTAAAAAAGACTTGAACACAAGGCCTAAACATGTTTTATTTTCAACCCCAGGGTATATAAGTTTTTGATCTGAAAGGTAGCATCCTGAGCAGTACCCTAAAATGTCAGGATTTGACAGAAATAGCATAAGTACCAGCAACGCCCAGCTTATTGATCAGAAGCTTATTGATCAGTAATGACAGGAGTACAGCTGTAATAGGGTTATGTCTATCGTGTTGCTCAGTTCCTTCCTTGGTGGATATGATGAGTAGTGTAGAAGCAGTGTGGTCAATGACCAATTACCCAGGCTAGTTTAGATAACTCCTAAAAAGTGAAGCTGCAAGGAGGAAATGAGGTATTTTGCTAGGCCTCAATACAAGGACCCAAACTAAGTCTATTGCTCACACTTCCTTGCAGTGCCAAGACAAAAGGTTATAATAAGAGAACTTGTTCATCACTTCCCAAAAACAGAATAATTAATTATTGAGGATTAAAGCCCATCTGGCTTGCAATGAGTTTTCTTCTTTCATGACAATGGCGATTTTTAGTGAGTATTTAACCAGCATGTGAAAGCAAATGATCTTCAAGCCTTCGAAAATTCAAGAGGACTACTTTGACTCCTCAGACCATCACATTAAAGTGATGGTAATGATAGTATGGCATCTCAAATAATCTCTTAAAAATTGTCCTTTCCCAATAAATGTGGAATTGAATGCATACGCCAAGTGAAATAGATTTTACACAAAACGCACTCTCAATGGTGTGTCCAATGAAATGGTAAATGGTGCATCCACATCATATGAAGGTTTAACACAAAGGCCAACATCCATAACTACATTTTTCTATCTTAGTTTGGTGTACTGAAAGGTTAGAGATGCCTTGGAAGGAATCTGACTCCATTGAATATACTATGCACTTATACTGCACACAGTGAACTGCCACAAGCATGATCCAGCAAAAATTTCATTTCAAAAAAATGATACACGCAAAAAGGCCTTGCAGTTCAGATAATTATCAAAGAACTATGGGTTGACCTCTATCATAAATATTGCACTGTCTGTACCAGCCAGCAATAAATCCAATTCTGACTCTTCCATCTCCTTGGTTGTTGGATTCACAATAAACTTATTGTCAACAAGGCCAACTCGAACTCCTGCAATTACTTTTGTATTTGGTACTTCTGAAAGAGCTCTGTTGCAATCCAGTTTAAGAAGAATAAGTACATAATAACATGATATTTGGAACTTCAACACTTCAAGAACAGGAAGATTAAAGAGCAACACTTGAGGTAAGACTCACACAGCTATTCCAGCTGCTGTGACAGCCAAAGAATCGGGAGAATGCAAGCCATCATAGCTCAAAACCTGTTCAGAAGAGGTTATGGTAATTGGTAATTCTTAGCAAATTCATAAATCCAGTAAGAGAACGATACCAAGTCAAATAGCAGCCCATCAAATTTCAAAATGTTGATGATTAAGCATTGAATTACTGGTAGACAAGAATAAAGGAACATGCATGACAGACTTAAATTAATGCAGTGGGCATAACATGGTCACGCAAATACCAGTCAGCTCTTGTTTAAGGTTAAAATGTTCAGAATTGTCTACTTGGCAGCTTTTATTTCCTTTCGAATATCCAAGTTAAAATCAGTTGAGAAAATACAAACAAACCACACAAGGCTTACAGCACCAAGAAATAGTTTCCCAGGAGTTTGGAAAAAAATTAAGCTTGTGAACATTTAAGACATGAAAACTGCCAGTTAGGATAAAAATGTTGAATGGTAGATGACAAAGGATAGGAAAAACAAATTCTTGGTATCTATTCCATAACAACCATTTTCTCCCTAGAGCTATTTCTTATATTTCTCTTCCGATTCTATATCTCTAGTTATCCCTCTTTATTTGCTCCTCTCCCTCCATTCCAAAATATCAACAGTAAACAAACAATTCCAAAGTCTTTGCTAGGTTCTCCACAAAGAAAATGGTTCCTAACTTTCTTTCCCAGGACCTTTGTATGAAATATAATTGAGTGGCAACTTATATATCTTTTGTGAATGTAATTTTGAAAAAAATAATAAAAACCAAAACAAAAAAATAAGACTGCATAATGTGCTTCTTAAACTGAATAAAGACAATCCATGGAGATACTAAGAACAATATGTAAGCAGGCAAAAAAAAAAAACAAAACTTCAAGACTTACCCAAGATAGTATCTGGGTTTCATGGTAAAAGCCCTTGAACATGGTTGGGCGCAAAGGCCTATCTATCAATCTACAAATAAGAACCTAGAAGCAGCCAAAGAACAACTACATAAAAAGATATGTGACAAAAACATTTTCCAAAGGTAGAGATAGAGTAGAGTTTGTAAGAGAAATACTGCAATATGCTTCTGGAAAGTAACAAAAGCTACATAACAAAAGCTACATAAGTTGTTTTATCTTTGCTCTTCATCAAGTTATCCAAGTAAAAATGGCTAGAGAAATAACATTTAAGAAAAATATAGTGTAGCTCAAGCCTCACAAGCCTAGTTAATAGGTTCATTTGATCTGAGGCAGAGAGAAAGAGTTTGACATTGTAGGCACACATAACATCATAAATGGCATCTGTGGTATAAGATATTTACCATATTATGAACTAGACATATATATGGTATATTGTACAACTGTTACGGTCTACATAATCTGAATTTATACTCGTGTTCATGTACCATGCATTTGTGTTCATAAATCAATTATAAATTCCTGGCTGACAAGAGTGTGAGGTTTTTGATTAATGATGCAGTATCAACATTCAAATTTTCATTTTCATTTTCTTTACAATATTGTAGAAAACAGGACATCAGCATTATCTAAAAATTTTAGCAGCTATTTACATCGTGTCATTTCCAATTATCAGACAAATTATGTAACATCCATTAACATGAAAGCAAGGACTTGCAGAATTTCAGACTTATGCTAAGACTTGCGAGCAAATTAAACTCATGCAAACAAAATACACACTATAAAGGCATGAAGTTAAAAATGTTAGATTGAAAGGTGATAGTTAAAGACAACTGATTCAGCATCTGCTGAATTAACCATTTTTGCACTTGTAAGAGAAGGTTAGTACCTCATGATCTTTCAATTTCCCTTCCCGTTTGAAAAATCCTCCACTAAAGCAATAGCAGATATATAGAATAAATATCAGTCTTCACAAAATTTTGTGATAAATTCCAAAAAGTTGAAAACAACATGCATACCTAGTTCGACCTGCTGCAGAAAATCGCTCTTGATAATTTACAGATAGAGGATAAAAATCAGAAGGCTCACTAGGAACATCATCCAAACAAACAGATGTATAGACAATCTACAAAAAAAAAGAGAAAAAAAGAAATAGTGTTAAGATTTCACCAACCAGACTAGCTAGCACCCACCTACGGAATACAAACTTAAACTCATTGCTGGGGGAGCCTTTTAATTCACAACATATCATTAACTTCTGCTCGTGAAAGTACACCAGGTCTTTTGGTAACTCCCACGCAAACTAATAAGACAGCACAAGTTAATAAAAGTTGAACATGGATCACATTTCCAGTAACAAAGAATCAAAGTTCAAAAGTTTACATATCGAACAAGTCAACAATTTATTTATTTGATATCCAAAAATAGCACTTATCCACCCATCTGCACTAATCATAACTTACAGTTTCCCCATCCGTCACGGTGACAGAACCACTAGCTTGTCTCCCAATATGACCCGTCTCAACCAATATCTACAAAAAACAATAATCAAAACCACCCTAAATTACACTGATATTTTGATTATTCAAACAAAAAGATATATATAAAAAAAAAGTTCACATTTCATAATGTTTTACTATTACTGATAAAACTCCACAATGCTATTCATTATCCAAAACAAAATGTGTTAAAATTACACAATTTCTACCTATAAAATACCTCGTGAATTTAAATATAAAATCATCGAACCAAAAAAAGAATGAAAAATGAACTAAGCATATTAATAAACCTACATGTCTGTCACCGACGGGGATTTTGACAGAAAAAGGCTGAGGCAAAGACTGAGGGCCATCATGTGCCACAGAAGTTTCCTCTAAAGCATTGACAACAGTAAACAACCTTTCACGCTTTCTTCTTGATAGAAGCAGAGAAAGCGAAGAAAAGTTGGATTTTGCAGAATTGGAGAAGCGGGGGCAATTTGGGGAGAGAGAGAGCTTGCAGCGATGATTAAAGAGTGAACATGGAGGGTTGTGTGTGTAATTAGGTCTGTGATGGAGAGTACTGGTGCTAGGATTCGCTAGCATTTTTTCCAGCGTTTTTCAGTTTCAGTGGCTTTGGCTTTGAGAGCTAGACAGAGCAGAGAAGAAGAGAGATTTTATCCGTTTCAAGGCGCGCAGAGAGAGCTGATATGGCTAGTAGTGTCAGGTGTGTTTGTTCACGCGTCATGTTTTTTTTTTTTAAATAATAATAATTTTTTTAAAATTAATATTATTTTGATATTTTTATTTAAAAAATAAAAAATATTATTTTAATATATTTTTAAATAAACCTAATACTAATTATTGAGATATTTTTAATTTTTATTTTTCTAGTATAAATTAATCATCAGAAAAAACTAGATAATTTATTATGAACAGAATAATGGTGTTATTTATACCGTTATTAAATTAATTTGAATAACTCAATTATATATCAATAAATTAAATTAATATATAGCTTTGTTACTATTTTTATAAAATTAAATGCTTGTATTTATTTTTATTTTTATCCTATCATCCATTTGATAATAATATTATATCTGATGATACATGTTAATAAATATTTAATTTAAATTTTATTTTATTGAAGATAAAAATAATAATAAAATTTTTTATATGCATTTTAAGTTTATTTTAGATAGATATCCGCTCAAGAGTGCCCTTGATTTCTAACATAAATACTACAAGTTAAATGAGATTATTTATATCATAATTTTATTACCAAATAGCTTTAAAGATAAATAATAAGAATACAAATGATATATAATTTAATCTTAGATAATGTTAATACGTACACTGACACGTTCAAAAGATTGATATTTTCTTCCAAGTACAGGAGTGTTGAAATAATAAATAACTCAACAAGACCGAGGTCGAACCACATGGAGGTTAATTATACAAATTATAAACGACAACAATATTAATCACAACAACAATACTAATCATAACAACAATACTAATAGAAATAGTAGTAGTAGTAGTAATAAAGAAAGAGATGGAGAAAAAGAAAAAAGAAGATGAGAACTTTGAGATGGAATATCAATGTAAGGATTAAACAATGATAATAACAAATGTCAAGGTTAGAAGTTCCACTAATGGTATGTTAAACAAGTATAGTATAAACTCTTATTATTCAATTGGAAACCACACACAAAGGAGGTTCCAATCGG